>NW_025727632.1:300000-390960 GCF_021461385.2 Schistocerca piceifrons
GACCGACTCTTCTTACTGTCTATGTTTTGAACCATCCCTGGGACACTAGTTGTAGATTCCGATCTCCACTCGAGGTTTACGGTATCCCTTGGACCTTCTTATTGACAATGAAACACAGAAATTGTATCGGAATTAAATACAAAAAGCACAATGCCGACTTAAGTACAAGAAGACTGACTCTTCTTACTGGCTATGTTTTGAACCATCCCTGGGACACTAGTTATATCTTCCGATGCTTCACTCCAGGTTTACTGTATCCCTCGGACCTTTTTATTGACGATGAAACACAGAAATTGCATCGGAATTAAATACAATAGGCACAATGCCGACTTAAGTACTGTCTATGTTTTGAACCATTCCTGTGACACTAGTTATAGATTCCGATGCTTCACTTCAGGATTACTGTATCCCTCTGACCTTCTTATTGACGATGAAACACAGAAATTGCATCGGAATTAAATACAAAAGGCACAATGCCGACTTAAGTACAAGAAGACTGACTCTTCTTACTCTCTATGTTTTGAACCATCCCTGGGACACTATTTATAGATTCCGATGCTTCATTCGAGGTTTACGGTATCCCTTGGACCTTCTTATTGACGATGAAACACAGAAATTGCATCGGAATTAAATACAATAGGAAAAATTCCGACTAAAGTACAAGAAGACTGACTCTTCCTACTGTCTATGTTTTGAACCATTCCTGTGACACTAGTCATAGATTCCGATGCTTCACTTCAGGTTTACTGTAACCCTTGGTCCTTCTTATTGACGATTAAACACAGAAATAGCATCGGAATTAAATACAAAAGGCACAATGCCCACTTAAGTAAAACAAGTCTGACTCTTCTTATTGTCTATGGTTTGAACCAATCCTGTGACACTAGTTATAGATTCCGTTGCTTCACTCCAGGTTTACTGTATCCCTTGGACCTTCTTATTGACGATGAAACACAGAAATTGCATCGGAATTAAATAGAAAGGCATAATGATGACTTAAGTACAAGAAGACTGACTTTTCTTACTGCCTATGTTTTGAACCATCCCTGGGACACTAGTTATAGATTCCGATGCTTCACCCCAGGTTTCCTGTATCCCTTGGACCTTCTTATGGACGATGAAACACAGAAATTGCATCGGAAGTAAATACAATAGGCACAATGCCGACTTAAGTACAAGAAGACTGACTCTTCCTTCTGTCTATGCTTTGAACCATTCCTGTGACACTAGTTATAGATTCCGGTGCTTCACTTCAGGTTTACTGTATCCCTCTGACCTTCTTAATGACGACGAAACACAGAAATTGCATCGGAATGTTAATACAAAAAGCACAATGCCGACTTAAGTACAAGAAGACTGACTCTTCTTACTGACTATGTTTTGAACCATTCATGTGACACTAGTTATAGACTCGGATGCTTCACTCCAGGTTTACTGTATTCCTTGGACCTTCTTATTGACGATGAAACACAGAAATTGCAACGGAATTAAATACAAAAGGCACAATGCCGACTTAAGTACAAGAAGACTGACTCTTCTTACTCTCTATGTTTTGAACCATCCCTGGGACACTATTTATAGATTCCGATGCTTCATTCGAGGTTTACGGTATCCCTTGGACCTTCTTATTGACGATGAAACACAGAAATTGCATCGGAATTAAATAGAATAGGAAAAATTCCGACTAAAGTACAAGAAGACTGACTCTTCCTACTGTCTATGCTTTGAACCATTCCTGTGACACTAGTCATAGATTCCGATGCTTCACTTCAGGTTTACTGTAACCCTTGGTCCTTCTTATTGACGATGAAACACAGAAATAGCATCGGAATTAAATACAAATGGCACAATGCCCACTTAAGTAAAAGAAGTCTGACTCTTCTTATTGTCTATGGTTTGAACCAATCCTGTGACACTAGTTATAGATTCCGTTGCTTCACTCCAGGTTTACTGTATCCCTTGGACCTTGTTATTGACGATGAAACACAGAATTTGCATCGGAATTAAATAGAAAAGGCACAATGCCGACTTAAGTACAAGAATACTGACTCACCTTACTGTCTACGTTTTGAACCGTCCCTGTGACACTAGTTATAGCTTTCGATGCTTCACTCCAGGTTTACTGTATCCCTTGGACCTTCGTATTGACGATGAAACACAAAAATTGCATCGGAATTAAATTCAAAAATCACAATCCCGACTTAAGTACAAGAAGTCTGACTCTTCTTACTGACTATGTTTTGAACCATTCCTGCGGCACTAGTTATAGATTCCGGTGCTTCACTTCAGGGTTACTGTATCCCTCTGACCTTCTTAATGACGATGAAACACAGAAATTGCATCGGAATTAAATACAAAGGGCACAATACCGATTTAAGTACAAGAAGACTGACTCTTCTTACTGACTATGTTTTGTACCATTCCTGTGACAGTAGTTATAGATTTCGATGCTTCACTTCAGGATTACTGTATCCCTCTGACCTTCTTATTGACGATGAAACACAGAAATTGCATCGGAATTAAATACAAAAGGCACAGTGCCGAGTTAAGTACAAGAAGACTGACTCTTCTTGCTGTCTATGTTTTGAACCATCCCTGGGACACTAGTTATAGATTCCGATGCTTCTCTCGAGATTTACTCTATCCCTTGGACCTTCTTATTGACGATGAAACACTGAAATTGCATCGGAATTGAATACAATAGGCAAAATGCCGACTAAAGTACAAGAAGACTGACTCTTCCTACTGTCTATGTTTTGAACCATTCCTGTGACACTAGTCATAGATTCCGATGCTTCACTTCAGGTTTACTGTATCCCTTGGACCTTCTTATTGACGATGAAACACAGAAATTGCATCGGAATTAAATACAAAAAGCACAATGCCGACTTAAGTACAAGAAGACTGACTCTTCTTACTGACTATGTTTTGAACCATTCCTGTGACACTAGTTATAGACTCGGATGCTTCACTCCAGGTTTACTGTATCCCTTGGACCTTCTTATTGACGATGAAACACAGAAATTGCATCGGAATTAAATACAAAAGTCACAATGCCGACTTCAGTAAAAGAAGCCTAACTCTTCTTACTGTCTATGTTTTGAACCATTATTGTGACACTAGTTATAGATTCCGATGCTTCACTCCATGTTTACTGTATCCCTTATACCTTCTTATTGACGATGAAACACAGAAATTCCATCAGTATTAAATAGAAAAGGCACATTGATGTCTTAAGTACAAGAAGACTGACTCTTCTTACTGACTATGATTAGAACCATTCCTGTGACACTAGTCATAGATTCCGATGCTTCACTTCAGGATTACTGTATCCCTCTGACCTTCTTATTGTCGATGAAACACAGAAATTGCATCGGAATTAAATACAAAAAGCACAATGTCGACTTAAGTACAAAAAGACTGACTCTTCTTACTGTCTATGTTTTGAACCATCCCTGGGACACTAGTTGTAGATTCCGATCTTCACTCGAGGTTTACTGTATCCCTTCGACCTTCTTATTGACAATGAAACACAGAAATTGTATCGGAATTAAATACAAAAGGCACAATGCCGACTTAAGTACAAGAAGACTGACTCTTCTTACTGGCTATGTTTTGAACCATCCCTGGGACACTAGTTATATCTTCCGATGCTTCACTCCAGGTTTACTGTATCCCTCGGACCTTCTTATTGACGATGAAACACAGAAATTGCATCTGAATTAAATACAATAGGCACAATGCCGACTTAAGTACTGTCTATGTTTTGAACCATTCCTGTGACACTAGTTATAGATTCCGATGCTTCACTCCAGGATTACTGTATCCCTCTGACCTTCTTATTGACGATGAAACACAGAAATTGCATCGGAATTAAATACAAAAGGCACAATGCCGACTTAAGTACAAGAAGACTGACTCTTCTTACTCTCTATGTTTTGAACCATCCCTGGGACACTATTTATAGATTCCGATGCTTCATTCGAGGTTTACGGTATCCCTTGGACCTTCTTATTGACGATGAAACACAGAAATTGCATCGGAATTAAATACAATAGGAAAAATTCCGACTAAAGTACAAGAAGACTGACTCTTCCTACTGTCTATGCTTTGAACCATTCCTGTGACACTAGTCATAGATTCCGATGCTTCACTTCAGGTTTACTGTAACCCTTGGTCCTTCTTATTGACGATGAAACACAGAAATAGCATCGGAATTAAATACAAAAGGCACAATGCCCACTTAAGTAAAAGAAGTCTGACTCTTCTTATTGTCTATGGTTTGAACCAATCCTGTGACACTAGTTATAGATTCCGTTGCTTCACTCCAGGTTTACTGTATCCCTTGGACCTTCTTATTGACGATGAAACACAGAATTTGCATCGGAATTAAATAGAAAAGGCACAATGCCGACTTAAGTACAAGAATACTGACTCACCTTACTGTCTACGTTTTGAACCGTCCCTGTGACACTAGTTATAGATTTCGATGCTTCACTCCAGGTTTACTGTATCCCTTGGACCTTCTTATTGACGATGAAACACAAAAATTGCATCGGAATTAAATTCAAAAATCACAATCCCGACTTAAGTACAAGAAGCCTGACTCTTCTTACTGACTATGTTTTGAACCATTCCTGCGGCACTAGTTATAGATTCCGGTGCTTCACTTCAGGGTTACTGTATCCCTCTGACCTTCTTAATGACGATGAAACACAGAAATTGCATCGGAATTAAATACAAAAGGCACAATGCCCACTTAAGTACAAGAAGACTGACTCTTCTTACTGACTATGTTTTGTACCATTCCTGTGACAGTAGTTATAGATTTCGATGCTTCACTTCAGGATTACTGTATCCCTCTGACCTTCTTATTGACGATGAAACACAGAAATTGCATCGGAATTAAATACAAAAGGCACAGTGCCGAGTTAAGTACAAGAAGACTGACTCTTCTTACTGTCTATGTTTTGAACCATCCCTGGGACACTAGTTATAGATTCCGATGCTTCACTCGAGATTTACTCTATCCCTTGGACCTTCTTATTGACGATGAAACACTGAAATTGCATCGGAATTGAATACAATAGGCAAAATGCCGACTAAAGTACAAGAAGACTGACTCTTCCTACTGTCTATGTTTTGAACCATTCCTGTGACACTAGTCATAGATTCCGATGCTTCACTTCAGGTTTACTGTATCCCTTGGACCTTCTTATTGACGATGAAACACAGAAATTGCATCGGAATTAAATACAAAAAGCACAATGCCGACTTAAGTACAAGAAGACTGACTCTTCTTACTGACTATGTTTTGAACCATTCCTGTGACACTAGTTATAGACTCGGATGCTTCACTCCAGGTTTACTGTATCCCTTGGACCTTCTTATTGACGATGAAACACAGAAATTGCATCGGAATTAAATACAAAAGGCACAATGCCGACTTCAGTAAAAGAAGCCTAACTCTTCTTACTGTCTATGTTTTGAACCATTATTGTGACACTAGTTATAGATTCCGATGCTTCACTCCATGTTTACTGTATCCCTTATACCTTCTTATTGACGATGAAACACAGAAATTCCATCAGTATTAAATAGAAAAGGCACATTGATGTCTTAAGTACAAGAAGACTGACTCTTCTTACTGACTATGATTAGAACCATTCCTGTGACACTAGTCATAGATTCCGATGCTTCACTTCAGGATTACTGTATCCCTCTGACCTTCTTATTGTCGATGAAACACAGAAATTGCATCGGAATTAAATACAAAAAGCACAATGTCGACTTAAGTACAAAAAGACTGACTCTTCTTACTGTCTATGTTTTGAACCATCCCTGGGACACTAGTTGTAGATTCCGATCTTCACTCGAGGTTTACTGTATCCCTTCGACCTTCTTATTGACAATGAAACACAGAAATTGTATCGGAATTAAATACAAAAGGCACAATGCCGACTTAAGTACAAGAAGACTGACTCTTCTTACTGGCTATGTTTTGAACCATCCCTGGGACACTAGTTATATCTTCCGATGCTTCACTCCAGGTTTACTGTATCCAACGGACCTTCTTATTGACGATGAAACACAGAAATTGCATCTGAATTAAATACAATAGGCACAATGCCGACTTAAGTACTGTCTATGTTTTGAACCATTCCTGTGACACTAGTTATAGATTCCGATGCTTCACTTCAGGATTACTGTATCCCTCTGACCCTCTTATTGACGATGAAACACAGAATTTGCATCGGAATTAAATACAAAAGGCACAATGCCGACTTAAGTACAAGAAGACTGACTCTTCTTACTCTCTATGTTTTGAACCATCCCTGGGACACTATTTATAGATTCCGATGCTTCACTCGAGGTTTACGGTATCCCTTGGACCTTCTTATTGACGATGAAACACAGAAATTGCATCGGAATTAAATACAACAGGAAAAATTCCGACTAAAGTACAAGAAGACTGACTCTTCCTACTGTCTATGTTTTGAACCATTCCTGTGACACTAGTCATAGATTCCGATGCTTCACTTCAGGTTTACTGTAACCCTTGGTCCTTCTTATTGACGATGAAACACAGAAATAGCATCGGAATTAAATACAAAAGGCACAATGCCCACTTCAGTAAAAGAAGTCTGACTCTTCTTATTGTCTAAGGTTTGAACCAATCCTGTGACACTAGTTATAGATTCCGTTGCTTCACTCCAGGTTTACTGTATCCCTTGGACCTTCTTATTGACGATGAAATACAGAAATTGCATCGGAATTAAATAGAAAAGGCATAATGACGACTTAAGTACAAGAAGACTGACTCTTCTTACTGCCTATGTTTTGAACCATCCCTGGGACACTAGTTATAGATTCCGATGCTTCACCCAAGGTTTCCTGTACCCCTTGGTCCTTCCTATTGACGATGAAACACAGAAATTGCATCGGAATTAAATACAAAAAGCACAATGCCGACTTAAGTACAAGAAGACTGACTCTTCTTACTGACTATGTTTTGAACCATTCCTGTGACACTAGTTATAGACTCGGATGCTTCACTCCAGGTTTACTGTATCCCTTGGACCTTCTTATTGACGATGAAACACAGAAATTGCATCGGAATTAAATACAAAAGGCACAATGCCGACTTAAGTAAAAGAAGCCCAACTCTTCTTACTGTCTATGTTTTGAACCACTCCTGTGACACTAGTTATAGATTCCGATGCTTCACTCCAGGTTTACTGTATCCCTTATACCTTCTTATTGACGATGAAACACAGAAATTCCATCAGAATTAAATAGAAAAGGCACAATGATGTCTTAAGTACAAGAAGACTGACTCTTGTTACTGACTATGATTAGAACCATTCCTGTGACACTAGTCATAGATTCCGATGCTTCACTTCAGGATTACTGTATCCCTCTGACCTTCTTATTGTCGATGAAACACAGAAATTGCATCGGAATGAAATACAAAAGGCACAATGTCGACTTAAGTACAAAAAGACCGTGTCTTCTTACTGTCTATGTTTTGAACCATCCCTGGGACACTAGTTGTAGATTCCGATCTCCACTCGAGGTTTACTGTATCCCTTGGACCTTCTTATTGACAATGAAACACAGAAATTGTATCGGAATTAAATACAAAAAGCACAATGCCGACTTAAGTACAAGAAGACTGACTCTTCTTACTGGCTATGTTTTGAACCATCCCTGGGACACTAGTTATATCTTCCGATGCTTCACTCCAGGTTTACTGTATCCCTCGGACCTTTTTATTGACGATGAAACACAGAAATTGCATCGGAATTAAATACAATAGGCACAATGCCGACTTAAGTACTGTCTATGTTTTGAACCATTCCTGTGACACTAGTTATAGATTCCGATGCTTCACTTCAGGATTACTGTATCCCTCTGACCTTCTTATTGACGATGAAACACAGAAATTGCATCGGAATTAAATACAAAAGGCACAATGCCGACTTAAGTACAAGAAGACTGACTCTTCTTACTCTCTATGTTTTGAACCATCCCTGGGACACTATTTATAGATTCCGATGCTTCATTCGAGGTTTACGGTATCCCTTGGACCTTCTTATTGACGATGAAACACAGAAATTGCATCGGAATTAAATACAATAGGAAAAATTCCGACTAAAGTACAAGAAGACTGACTCTTCCTACTGTCTATGTTTTGAACCATTCCTGTGACACTAGTCATAGATTCCGATGCTTCACTTCAGGTTTACTGTAACCCTTGGTCCTTCTTATTGACGATGAAACACAGAAATAGCATCGGAATTAAATACAAAAGGCACAATGCCCACTTAAGTAAAAGAAGTCTGACTCTTCTTACTGACTATGTTTTGAACCATCCCTGGGACACTAGTTATAGATTCCGATGCTTCACCCCAGGTTTCCTGTATCCCTTGGACCTTCTTATGGACGATGAAGCACAGAAATTGCATCGGAATTAAATACAAAAGGCACAATGCCGACTTAAGTACAAGAAGACTGACTCTTCTTACTCTCTATGTTTTGAACCATCCCTGGGACACTATTTATAGATTCCGATGCTTCATTCGAGGTTTACGGTATCCCTTGGACCTTCATATTGACGATGAAACACAGAAATTGCATCGGAATTAAATACAATTGGAAAAATTCCGACTAAAGTACAAGAAGACTGACTCTTCCTACTGTCTATGGTTTGAACCAATCCTGTGACACTAGTTATAGATTCCGTTGCTTCACTCCAGGTTTACTGTATCCCTTGGACCCTCTCATTGCCGATGAAACACAGAAATTGCATCGGAATTAAATAGAAAGGCATAATGATGACTTAAGTACAAGAAGACTGACTTTTCTTACTGCCTATGTTTTGAACCATCCCTGGGACACTAGTTATAGATTCCGATGCTTCACCCCAGGTTTCCTGTATCCCTTGGACCTTCTTATGGACGATGAAGCACAGAAATTGCATCGGAATTAAATACAATAGGCACAATGCCGACTTATGTACAAGAAGACTGACTCCCCCTTCTGTCTATGCTTTGAACCATTCCTGTGACACTAGTTATAGATTCCGGTGCTTCACTTCAGGTTTACTGTATCCCTCTGACCTTCTTAATGACGATGAAACACAGAAATTGCATCGGAATTAAATACAAAAAGCACAATGCCGACTTAAGTACAAGAAGACTGACTCTTCTTACTGACTATGTTTTGAACCATTCCTGTGACACTAGTTATAGACTCGGATGCTTCACTCCAGGTTTACTGTATCCCTTGGACCTTCTTATTGACGATGAAACACAGAAATTGCATCGGAATTAAATACAAAAGGCACAATGCCGACTTAAGTACAAGAAGACTGACTCTTCTTACTCTCTATGTTTTGAACCATCCCTGGGACACTATTTATAGATTCCGATGCTTCATTCGAGGTTTACGGTATCCCTTGGACCTTCTTATTGACGATGAAACACAGAAATTGCATCGGAATTAAATACAATAGGAAAAATTCCGACTAAAGTACAAGAAGACTGACTCTTCCTACTGTCTATGCTTTGAACCATTCCTGTGACACTAGTCATAGATTCCGATGCTTCACTTCAGGTTTACTGTAACCCTTGGTCCTTCTTATTGACGATGAAACACAGAAATAGCATCGGAATTAAATACAAAAGGCACAATGCCCACTTAAGTAAAAGAAGTCTGACTCTTATTATTGTCTATGGTTTGAACTAATCCTGTGACACTAGTTATAGATTCCGTTGCTTCACTCCAGGTTTACTGTATCCCTTGGACCTTCTTATTGACGATGAAACACAGAATTTGCATCGGAATTAAATAGAAAAGGCACAATGCCGACTTAAGTACAAGAATACTGACTCACCTTACTGTTTACGTTTTGAACCGTCCCTGTGACACTAGTTATAGATTTCGATGCTTCACTCCAGGTTTACTGTATCCCTTGGACCTTCTTATTGACGATGAAACACAAAAATTGCATCGGAATTAAATTCAAAAATCACAATCCCGACTTAAGTACAAGAAGACTGACTCTTCTTACTGACTATGTTTTGAACCATTCCTGCGGCACTAGTTATAGATTCCGGTGCTTCACTTCAGGGTTACTGTATCCCTCTGACCTTCTTAATGACGATGAAACACAGAAATTGCATCGGAATTAAATACAAAAGGCACAATGCCCACTTAAGTACAAGAAGACTGACTCTTCTTACTGACTATGTTTTGTACCATTCCTGTGACAGTAGTTATAGATTTCGATGCTTCACTTCAGGATTACTGTATCCCTCTGACCTTCTTATTGACGATGAAACACAGAAATTGCATCGGAATTAAATACAAAAGGCACAGTGCCGAGTTAAGTAAAAGAAGCCTAACTCTTCTTACTGTCTATGTTTTGAACCATTATTGTGACACTAGTTATAGATTCCGATGCTTCACTCCATGTTTACTGTATCTCTTATACCTTCTTATTGACGATGAAACACAGAAATTCCATCTGTATTAAATAGAAAAGGCACATTGATGTCTTAAGTACAAGAGGACTGACTCTTCTTACTGACTATGATTAGAACCATTCCTGTGACACTAGTCATAGATTCCGATGCTTCACTTCAGGATTACTGTATCCCTCTGACCTTCTTATTGTCGATGAAACACAGAAATTGCATCGGAATTAAATACAAAAAGCACAATGTCGACTTAAGTACAAAAAGACTGACTCTTCTTACTGTCTATGTTTTGAACCATCCCTGGGACACTAGTTGTAGATTCCGATCTTCACTCGAGGTTTACTGTATCCCTTCGACCTTCTTATTGACAATGAAACACAGAAATTGTATCGGAATTAAATACAAAAGGCACAATGGCGACTTAAGTACAAGAAGACTGACTCTTCTTACTGGCTATGTTTTGAACCATCCCTGGGACACTAGTTATATCTTCCGATGCTTCACTCCAGGTTTACTGTATCCCTCGGACCTTCTTATTGACGATGAAACACAGAAATTGCATCTGAATTAAATACAATAGGCACAATGCCGACTTAAGTACTGTCTATGTTTTGAACCATTCCTGTGACACTAGTTATAGATTCCGATGCTTCACTTCAGGATTACTGTATCCCTCTGACCCTCTTATTGACGATGAAACACAGAATTTGCATCGGAATTAAATACAAAAGGCACAATGCCGACTTAAGTACAAGAAGACTGACTCTTCTTACTCTCTATGTTTTGAACCATCCCTGGGACACTATTTATAGATTCCGATGCTTCACTCGAGGTTTACGGTATCCCTTGGACCTTCTTATTGACGATGAAACACAGAAATTGCATCGGAATTAAATACAACAGGAAAAATTCCGACTAAAGTACAAGAAGACTGACTCTTCCTACTGTCTATGTTTTGAACCATTCCTGTGACACTAGTCATAGATTCCGATGCTTCACTTCAGGTTTACTGTAACCCTTGGTCCTTCATATTGACGATGAAACACAGAAATAGCATCGGAATTAAATACAAAAGGCACAATGCCCACTTCAGTAAAAGAAGTCTGACTCTTCTTATTGTCTAAGGTTTGAACCAATCCTGTGACACTAGTTATAGATTCCGTTGCTTCACTCCAGGTTTACTGTATCCCTTGGACCTTCTTATTGACGATGAAACACAGAAATTGCATCGGAATTAAATAGAAAAGGCATAATGACGACTTAAGTACAAGAAGACTGACCCTTCTTACTGCCTATGTTTTGAACCATCCCTGGGACACTAGTTATAGATTCCGATGCTTCACCCCAGGTTTCCTGTATCCCTTGGTCCTTCCTATTGACGATGAAACACAGAAATTGCATCGGAATTAAATACAAAAAGCACAATGCCGACTTAAGTACAAGAAGACTGACTCTTCTTACTGACTATGTTTTGAACCATTCCTGTGACACTAGTTATAGACTCGGATGCTTCACTCCAGGTTTACTGTATCCCTTGGACCTTCTTATTGACGATGAAACACAGAAATTGCATCGGAATTAAATACAAAAGGCACAATGCCGACTTAAGTAAAAGAAGCCCAACTCTTCTTACTGTCTATGTTTTGAACCACTCCTGTGACACTAGTTATAGATTCCGATGCTTCACTCCAGGTTTACTGTATCCCTTATACCTTCTTATTGACGATGAAACACAGAAATTCCATCAGAATTAAATAGAAAAGGCACAATGATGTCTTAAGTACAAGAAGACTGACTCTTGTTACTGACTATGATTAGAACCATTCCTGTGACACTAGTCATAGATTCCGATGCTTCACTTCAGGATTACTGTATCCCTCTGACCTTCTTATTGTCGATGAAACACAGAAATTGCATCGGAATTAAATACAAAAGGCACAATGTCGACTTAAGTACAAAAAGACCGACTCTTCTTACTGTCTATGTTTTGAACCATCCCTGGGACACTAGTTGTAGATTCCGATCTCCACTCGTGGTTTACTGTATCCCTTGGACCTTCTTATTGACAATGAAACACAGAAATTGTATCGGAATTAAATACAAAAAGCACAATGCCGACTTAAGTACAAGAAGACTGACTCTTCTTACTGGCTATGTTTTGAACCATCCCTGGGACACTAGTTATATCTTCCGATGCTTCACTCCAGGTTTACTGTATCCCTCGGACCTTTTTATTGACGATGAAACACAGAAATTGCATCGGAATTAAATACAATAGGCACAATGCCGACTTAAGTACTGTCTATGTTTTGAACCATTCCTGTGACACTAGTTATAGATTCCGATGCTTCACTTCAGGATTACTGTATCCCTCTGACCTTCTTATTGACGATGAAACACAGAAATTGCATCGGAATTAAATACAAAAGGCACAATGCCGACTTAAGTACAAGAAGACTGACTCTTCTTACTCTCTATGTTTTGAACCATCCCTGGGACACTATTTATAGATTCCGATGCTTCATTCGAGGTTTACGTTATCCCTTGGACCTTCTTATTGACGATGAAACACAGAAATTGCATCGGAATTAAATACAATAGGAAAAATTCCGACTAAAGTACAAGAAGACAGACTCTTCCTACTGTCTATGTTTTGAACCATTCCTGTGACACTAGTCATAGATTCCGATGCTTCACTTCAGGTTTACTGTAACCCTTGGTCCTTCTTATTGACGATGAAACACAGAAATAGCATCGGAATTAAATACAAAAGGCACAATGCCCACTTAAGTAAAAGAAGTCTGACTCTTCTTATTGTCTATGGTTTGAACCAATCCTGTGACACTAGTTATAGATTCCGTTGCTTCACTCCAGGTTTACTGTATCCCTTGGACCTTTTTATTGACGATGAAACACAGAAAATGCATCGGAATTAAATAGAAAGGCATAATGATGACTTAAGTACAAGAAGACTGACTTTTCTTACTGCCTATGTTTTGAACCATCCCTGGGACACTAGTTATAGATTCCGATGCTTCACCCCAGGTTTCCTGTATCCCTTGGACCTTCTTATGGACGATGAAGCACAGAAATTGCATCGGAATTAAATACAATAGGCACAATGCCGACTTAAGTACAAGAAGACTGACTCTTCCTTCTGTCTATGCTTTGAACCATTCCTGTGACACTAGTTATAGATTCCGGTGCTTCACTTCAGGTTTACTGTATCCCTCTGACGTTCTTAATGACGATGAAACACAGAAATTGCATCGGAATTAAATACAAAAAGCACAATGCCGACTTAAGTACAAGAAGACTGACTCTTCTTACTGACTATGTTTTGAACCATTCCTGTGACACTAGTTATAGACTCGGATGCTTCACTCCAGGATTACTGTATCCCTTGGACCTTCTTATTGACGATGAAACACAGAAATTGCATCGGAATTAAATACAAAAGGCACAATGCCGACTTAAGTACAAGAAGACTGACTCTTCTTACTCTCTATGTTTTGAACCATCCCTGGGACACTATTTATAGATTCCGATGCTTCATTCGAGTTTTACGGTATCCCTTGGACTTTCTTATTGACGATGAAACACAGAAATTGCATCGGAATTAAATACAATAGGAAAAATTCCGACTAAAGTACAAGAAGACTGACTCTTCCTACTGTCTATGTTATGAACCATTCCTGTGACACTAGTCATAGATTCCGTTGCTTCACTCCAGGTTTACTGTATCCCTTGGTCCTTCTTATTGACGATGAAACACAGAAATAGCATCGGAATTAAATACAAAAGGCACAATGCCCACTTAAGTAAAAGAAGTCTGACTCTTCTTATTGTCTATGGTTTGAACCAATCCTGTGACACTAGTTATAGATTCCGTTGCTTCACTCCAGGTTTACTGTATCCCTTGGACCTTCTTATTGACGATGAAACACAGAATTTGCATCGGAATTAAATAGAAAAGGCACAATGCCGACTTAAGTACAAGAATACTGACTCACCTTACTGTCTACGTTTTGAACCGTCCCTGTGACACTAGTTATAGATTTCGATGCTTCACTCCAGGTTTACTGTATCCCTTGGACCTTCTTATTGACGATGAAACACAAAAATTGCATCGGAATTAAATTCAAAAATCACAATCCCGACTTAAGTACAAGAAGACTGACTCTTCTTACTGACTATGTTTTGAACCATTCCTGCGGCACTAGTTATAGATTCCGGTGCTTCACTTCAGGTTTACTGTATCCCTCTGACCTTCTTAATGACGATGAAACACAGAAATTGCATCGGAATTAAATACAAAAGGCACAATGCCCACTTAAGTACAAGAAGACTGACTCTTCTTACTGTCTATGTTTTGAACCATCCCTGGGACACTAGTTATAGATTCCGATGCTTCACTCGAGATTTACTCTATCCCTTGGACCTTCTTATTGACGATGAAACACTGAAATTGCATCGGAATTGAATACAATAGGCAAAATGCCGACTAAAGTACAAGAAGACTGACTCTTCCTACTGTCTATGTTTTGAACCATTCCTGTGACACTAGTCATAGGTTCCGATGCTTCACTTCAGGTTTACTGTATCCCTTGGACCTTCTTATTGACGATGAAACACAGAAATTGCATCGGAATTAAATACAAAAAGCACAATGCCGACTTAAGTACAAGAAGACTGACTCTTCTTACTGACTATGTTTTGAACCATTCCTGTGACACTAGTTATAGACTCGGATGCTTCACTCCAGGTTTACTGTATCCCTTGGACCTTCTTATTGACGATGAAACACAGAAATTGCATCGGAATTAAATACAAAAGGCACAATGCCGACTTCAGTAAAAGAAGCCTAACTCTTCTTACTGTCTATGTTTTGAACCATTATTGTGACACTAGTTATAGATTCCGATGCTTCACTCCATGTTTACTGTATCCCTTATACCTTCTTATTGACGATGAAACACAGAAATTCCATCAGTATTAAATAGAAAAGGCACATTGATGTCTTAAGTACAAGAAGACTGACTCTTCTTACTGACTATGATTAGAACCATTCCTGTGACACTAGTCATAGATTCCGATGCTTCACTTCAGGATTACTGTATCCCTCTGACCTTCTTATTGTCGATGAAACACAGAAATTGCATCGGAATTAAATACAAAAAGCACAATGTCGACTTAAGTACAAAAAGACTGACTCTTCTTACTGTCTATGTTTTGAACCATCCCTGGGACACTAGTTGTAGATTCCGATGCTTCACTCGAGGTTTACTGTATCCCTTGGACTTTCTTATTGACAATGAAACACAGAAATTGTATCGCAATTAAATACAAAAAAGGCACAATGCCGACTTAAGTACAATAAGACTGACTCTTCCTACTGTCTATGTTTTGAACCATTCCTGTGACACTAGTTATAGATTCCGATGCTTCACCTCAGGTTTACTGTATCCCTTGGACCTTCTTATTGACGATGAAACGCAGAAATTGCATCGGAATTAAATAAAAAAGGCATAATGCCGCCTTAAGTACAAGAATACTGACTCATCTTACTGTCAATGATTTGAACCGTCCCTGTGACACTAGTTATAGATTCCGATGCTTCACTCCAGGTTTACTGTATCCCTTGGACCTTCTTATTGACGATGAAACACAGAAATTGCATCGGAATTAAATACAAAAAGCACAATGCCGACTTATGTACAAGAGACTGACTCTTCTTACTGACTATGTTTTGAACCATTCCTGTGACATTAGTTATCGATTCCGATGCATCACTTTAGGATTACTGTATCCCTCTGACCTTCTTGTTGACGACGAAACACAGAAATTGCATCAGAATGAACTACAAAATTCGCAATGCCGAATTAAGTACAAGAAGACTGACTCTTCTTACAGTCAGTGTTTTGAACCATTCCTGTGACACTAGTTATAGACTCCGATGCTTTACTCCAGGTTTTCTGTATCCCTTGGACCTTCTTATTGACGATGAAACACAGAAATTGCATCAGAATTAAATAGAAAAGGCACAATGATGACTTAAGTACAAAAAGACTGACTCTTCTTGCTGTCTATGTTTTGAACCATCCCTGGGACACTAGTTGTAGATTCCGATGCTTCACTCGAGGTTTACTGTACCCCTTGGACTTTCTTATTGACAATGAAACACAGAAATTGTATCGCAATTAAATACAAAAAAGGCACAATGCCGACTTAAGTACAAGAAGACTGACTCTTCCTACTGTCTATGTTTTGAACCATTCCTGTGACACTAGTTATAGATTCCGATGCTTCACCTCAGGTTCACTGTATCCGTTGGACCTTCTTATTGACGATGAAACATAGATATTGCATCGGAATTAAATAGAAAAGGCATTATGCCGACTTAAGTACAAGAATACTGACTCATCTTACTGTCTATGATTTGAACCGTCCCTGTGACACTAGTTATAGATTCCGATGCTTCACTCCAGGTTTACTGTATCCCTTGGACCTTCTTATAGACGATGAGACACAGAAATTGCATCGGAATTAAATGCAAAAAGCACAATTCCGACTTAAGTACAAGAGGACTGACTGTTCTTACTGACTATGTTTTGAACCATTCCTGTGACACTAGTTACAGATTCCGATGCTTCACTTTAGGTTTACTGTATCCCTCTGACATTCTTATTGACGACGAAACACAGAAATTGCATCCGAATTAAAGAAAAAGGCACAATGCCGAATTAAGTACAAGAAGACTGACTCTTCTTACTGTCTATGTATTGAACCATTCCTGTGACACTAGTTATAGACTCCTATGCTTCACTCCAGGTTTACTGTATCCCTTAGACCTTCTAATTGACGATGATACACAGAAATTGTATCGGAATTAAATAAAAAAAGCACAATGCCGACTTAAGTACAAGAAGACTGACTCTTCTTACTGACTATGTTTGGAACCACTCCTGTGACACTAGTTATAGATTCCGATGCTTCACTTTAGGTTTACTGTATCCCTCTGACCTTCTTATTGACGACGAAACACTGAAATTGCATCAGAATTAAATACAAAAGACACAATGCCGAATTAAGTACAAGAAGACTGACTCTTCTTACTGTCTATGCTTTGAACCATTCCTGTGACACTAGTTATAGACTCCGATGCTTCACTCCAGGTTTACTGTATCCCTTGGACCTTCTTATTGACGATGAAACACAGAAATTGCATCGGAATTAAATACAAAAGGCACAATGCCGACTTAAGTAAAAGAGGTCTGACTGTTCTTACTGTCTATGCTTAGATCCATTCCTGTGACACTAGTTATAGATTCCGATGTTTCACTTTAGGTTTACTGTATCCCTCTGACCTTCTTATTGACGACGAAAAACAGAAACTGCATCAGAATTAAATGCAAAAGGCACAATGCCGACTTAAGTACAAGAAGACTGAATTTTCCAACTCTCTATGCTTTGAACCATTCCTGTGAAACTAGTTAGAGATTCTGATGCTTCACTTCAGGGTTACTGTATCCCTCTGACCTTCTTATTGACGATGAAACACAGATATTGCATCGGAATAAAATAGAAAAGGCACAATACCGACTTAAGTACAAGAAGACTGACTCTTCCCACTGTCTATGTTTTGAACAATTCCTGTGACACTAGTTTTTTATTCCGATGCTTCACTTCAGGTTTACTGTATCCCTTGGACCTTCTTATTTTCGATGAAACACAGATATTGCATCGGAATTAAATAGAAATGGCACATTGCCGACTTAAGTAAAAGACGTATGACTCATCTTACTGTCTATGTTATGAACCATTCCTGTGACACTAGTTATAGACTCCGATGCATCACTCCAGGTTTACTGTATCCCTTGGAACTTCTTATTGACGATGAAACACAGAAATAGGATCGGAATTAAATACAATAGGCACAATGCCGACTTAAGTAAATGAAGTCTGACTCTTCTTTCTGTCTATGGTTTGAACCATTCCTGTGAAACTAGTTATAGATTCCGATGCTACACTCCAGGTTTACTGTATCCCTTGGACCTTCGTATTGACGATGAAACACAGAAATTGCATCAGAATTAAATAGAAAAGGCACAATGATGACTTAAGTACAAGGAGACTGACTCTTCTTACAGACTATGATTTGAACCATTCCTGTGACACTTGTTATAGATTCCGATGATTCACTTCAGGTTTACTGTATCTCTTGGACCTTCTTATTGACGAAGAAACACAGATATTGCATCGGAATTAAATACAAAAGGCACAATACCGACTTAAGTACAAGAAGACTGACTCTTCTTACTGACTATGTTTTGAACCAATCCTGTGACACTAGTCATAGATTCCGATGCTTCGCTAAAGGATTACTGTATCCCTCTGACCTTCTTATTGACGATGAAACACAGAAATTGCATCGGAATAAAATACAGAAGGCACAATGCCGACTTAAGTACAAGAAGACTGACTCTTCTTACTGTCTATGCATTTGAACCATCCCTGGGACACTAGTTATATATTCCGATGCTTCACTCCTGGTTTACTTTATCCCTTGGACCTTCTTATTGACGATGAAACACAGAAATTGCATCGGAATTAAATACAATAGGCACAATGCCGACTTAAGTACAAGAAGCCTGACTCTTCCTACTGTCTATGTTTTGAACCATTCCTGTGACACTAGTTATAGATTCCGATGCTTCACTTCAGGTTTAATGTATCCCTTGAACCTTCTTATTGACGATGAAACACAGAAATTGCATCGGAATTAAATAGAAAAGGCATAATGCCGACTTAAGTACAAGAATACTGACTCACCTTACTGTCTTTGCTTTGAACCGTCCCGGTGACGCTAGTTATAGATTCCGATGCTTCACTCCAGGTTTACTGTATCCCTTGGACGTTCTTATTGACGATGAAACACAGAAATTGCATCGGTATAAAATACAAAAGCACAATGCCGATTTAAGTAATAGAAGTCTGACTCTTCGTACTGTCTATGATTTGAACCATTCCTGTGACACTAGTTATAGATTCCGATGCTTCACTCCAGGTTTACTGTATCCCTTGGACCTTCTTATTGACGATGAAACACAGAAATTGCATTGGAATTAAATAGAAAAGGCACAATGATGTCTTAAGTACACTAAGACTGACTCTTCTTACTGACTATGATTTGAACCATTCCTGTGACACTAGTTATAGATTCCGATGCTTCACTTCAGGTTCACTGTATCCCTCAGACCTTCTTGTTGACGATGCAACACAGAAATTGCATTGGAATTAAATACAAAAGGCAAAATGCCGACTTAAGTACAAGAAGACTGACTCTTCTTACTGACTATGTTTTGAACCATTCCTGTGACACTAGTCATAGATTCCGATGATTCACTTCAGGATTACTGTATCCCTCAGACCTTCTTGTTGACGATGCAACACAGAAATTGCATTGGAATTAAATACAGAAGGCAAAATGCCGACTTAAGTACAAGAAGACTGACTCTTCCTACTGTCTATGATTTGAACCATTCCTGTGACACTAGTCATAAAATCCGATGCTTCACATCAGGTTTACTGTATCCCTCTGACGTTCTTATTGACGATGAAACTCAGAAATTGAATCGGAATTAAATACAAAAGGCACAATGCCGAACTAAGTACAAGAAGACTGACTCTTCTTACTGTCTATGTCTTGAACCATTCCTGTGGCACTAGTTTTAGGCTCCGATGCTTCACGCCAGGTTTACTGTATCCCTTGGCCCTTTTTATTGACGATGAAACACAGAAATTGCATCGGAATTAAATTCAAAAGGCACAATACTGGCTTAAGTAAAAGAAGTCTGACTCTTCTTACTGTCTGTGATATGAACCATTCCTGTGACACTAGTTATAGATTCCGATGCTTCACTCCAGGTTTACTGTATCCCTTGAACCATCTTATTGACGATGAAACACAGAAATTGCATCAGAATTAAATTGAAAATACACAATGATGACTTAAGTACAAGAAGACTGACTCATTTTTACTGACTATGTTTTGAACCATTCCTGTGACACTAGTTATAGATTCCGATGCTTCACTTCAGGTATACTGTATCCCTTGGACCTTCTTATTGACGATGAAACGCAGAAATTGCATCGGAATTAAATACAAATGCACAATGCCGACTTAAGTAAAAGAAGTCTGACTCTGCTTACTGACTATGTTTTGAACCATTCCTGTGACACTAGTTATAGACTCCGATGATCACTCCAGGTTAACTGTCTCCCTTCGACCTTCTTATTGACGATGAAACGCAGAAATTGCATCGGAATTAAATACAAATGCACAATGCCGACTAAAGTAAAAGACGTCTGACTCATCTTACTGTCTATGTTATGAACCATTCCTGTGACACTAGTTATAGACTCCGATGCATCACTCCAGGTTTACTGTATCCCTTGAAACTTCTTATTGACGATGAAACACAGAAATAGGATCGGAATTAAATACAATAGGCACAATGCCGATTTAAGTAAATGAAGTCTGACTCTTCTTTCTGTCTATGGTTTGAACCATTCCTGTGAAACTAGTTATAGATTCCGATGCTACACTCCAGGTTTACTGTATCCCTTGGACCTTCATATTGACGATGAAACACAGAAATTGCATCAGAATTAAATAGAAAAGGCACAATGATGACTTAAGTACAAGAAGACTGACTCTTCTTACAGACTAAGATTTGAACCATTCCTGTGACACTAGTTATAGATTCCGAAGATTCACTTCAGGTTTACTGTATCCCTTGGACCTTCTTATTGACGAAGAAACACAGATATTGCATCGGAATTAAATACAAAAGGCACAATACCGACTTAAGTACAAGAAGACTGACTCTTCTTACTGACTATGTTTTGAACCAATACTGTGACACTAGTCATAGATTCCGATGCTTCGCTAAAGGATTACTGTATCCCTCTGACCTTCTTATTGACGATGAAACACAGAAATTGCATCGGAATAAAATACAAAAGGCACAATGCCGACTTAAGTACAAGAAGACTGACTCTTCTTACTGTCTATGCTTTTGAACCATCCCTGGGACACTAGTTATATATTCCGATGCTTCTCTCCTGGTTTACTTTATCCCTTGGACCTTCTTATTGACGATGAAACACAGAAATTCCATCGGAATTAAATACAATAGGCACAATGCCGACTTAAGTACAAGAAGCCTGACTCTTCCTACTGTCTATGTTTTGAACCATTCCTGTGACACTAGTTATAGATTCCGATGCTTCACTTCAGGTTTACTGTATCTCTTGAACCTTCTTATTGACGATGAAACACAGAAATTCCATCGGAATTAAATAGAAATGGCATAATGCCGACTTAAGTACAAGAATACTGACTCACCTTACTGTCTATGCTTTGAACCGTCCCGGTGACACTAGTTATAGATTCCGATGCTTCACTCCAGGTTTACTGTATCCCTTGGACGTTCTTATTGACGATAAAACACAGAAATTGAATCTGGATAAAATACAAAAGGCACAATGCCGATTTAAGTAATAGAATTCTGGCTCTTCGTACTGTCTATGATTTGAACCATTCCTGTGACACTAGTTATAGATTCCGATGCTTCACTCCAGGTTTACTGTATCCCTTGGACCTTCTTATTGACGATGAAACACAGAAATTGCATTAGAATTATATAGAAAAGGCACAATGATGTCTTAAGTCCACTAAGACTGACTCTTCTTACTGACTATGATTTGAACCATTCCTGTGACACTAGTTATAGATTCCGATGCTTCACTTCAGGTTTACTGTATCCCTTGGACCAACTTATTGACGATGAAACTCAGAAATTGCATCGGAATTAAATACAAAAGCACAATGCCGAACTAAGTACAAGAAGACTGACTCTTCTTACTGTCTATGTCTTGAACCATTCCTGTGACACTAGTTTTAGACTCCGATGCTTCACGCCAGGTTTACTGTATCCCTTGGCCCTTTTTATTGTCGATGAAACACAGAAATTGAATCGGAATTAAATTCAAAAGGCACAATACCGGCTTAAGTAAAAGAAGTCTGACTCTTCTTACTGTCTGTGATATGAACCATTCCTGTGACACTAGTTATAGATTCCGATGCTTCACTCCAGGTTTACTGTATCCCTTGAACCTTCTAATTGACGATGAAACACAGAAATTGCATCAGAATTAAATTGAAAATACACAATGATGACTTAAGTACAAGAAGACTGACTCATTTTTACTGACTATGTTTTGAACCATTCCTGTGACACTAGTTAAAGATTCCGGTGCTTCACTTCAGGTATACTGTATCCCTAGGACCTTCTTATTGACTATGAAACACAGAAATTGCATCAGAATTAAATACAATGAGCTCAATGCCGATTTAAGTACAAGAAGACTGACTCTTCTTACTGACTATGTTTTGAACCATTCCTGTGACACTAGTTATAGACTCCGATGATCACTCCAGGTTAACTGTCCCCCTTGGACCTTCTTATTGACGATGAAACACAGAAATTGCTTCGGAATTAAATACAAATGCACAATGCCGACTTAAGTAAAAGAAGTCTGACTCTGCTTACTGACTATGCTTTGAACCATTCCTGTGACACTAGTCATAGATTCCGATGCTTCACTCCAGGTTTACTGTATCCCTTGGACCTTGTTATTTTCGATGAAACACAGATATTGCATCGGAATTAAATAGAAATTGCACAATGCCGACTTAAGTAAAAGACGTCTGACTCATCTTACTGTCTATGTTATGAACCATTCCTGTGACACTAGTTATAGACTCCGATGCATCACTCCAGGTTTACTGTATCCCGTGAAACTTCTTATTGACGATGAAACACAGAAATAGGATCGGAATTAAATACAATAGGCACAATGCCGACTTATGTAAATGAAGTCTGACTCTTCTTTCTGTCTATGGTTTGAACCATTCCTGTGAAACTAGTTATAGATTCCGATGCTACACTCCAGGTTTACTGTATCCCTTGGACCTTCATATTGACGATGAAACACAGAAATTGCATCAGAATTAAATAGAAAAGGCACAATGATGACTTAAGTACAAGAAGACTGACTCTTCTTACAGACTATGATTTGAACCATTCCTGTGACACTAGTTATAGATTCCGATGATTCACTTCAGGTTTACTGTACCCCTTGGACCTTCTTATTGACGAAGAAACACAGATATTGCATCGGAATTAAATACAAAAGGCACAATACCGACTTAAGTACAAGAAGACTGACTCTTCTTACTGACTATGTTTTGAACCAATCCTGTGACACTAGTCATAGATTCCGATGCTTCGCTAAAGGATTACTGTATCCCTCTGACCTTCTTATTGTCGATGAAACACAGAAATTGCATCGGAATAAAATACAAAAGGCACAATGCCGACTTAAGTACAAGAAGACTGACTCTTCTTACTGTCTATGTTTTGAACCATTCCTGTGACACTAGTTATAGATTCCGATGCTTCACTTGAGGTTTACTGTATCCCTTGAACCTTCTTATTGACGATGAAACACAGAAATTCCATCGAAATTAAATAGAAAAGGCATAATGCCGACTTAAGTACAAGAATACGGACTCACCTTACTGTCTATGCTTTGAACCGTCCCGGTGACACTAGTTATAGATTCCGATGCTTCACTCCAGGTTTACTGTATCCCTTGGACGTTCTTATTGACGATGAAACACAGAAATTGAATCGGAATAAAATACAAAAGGCACAATGCCGATTTAAGTAATAGAATTCTGGCTCTTCGTACTGTCTATGATTTGAACCATTCCTGTGACACTAGTTATAGATTCCGATGCTTCACTCCAGGTTTACTGTATCCCTTGGACCTTCTTATTGACGATGAAACACAGAAATTGCATTAGAATTAAATAGAAAAGGCACAATAATGTCTTAAGTAAACTAAGACTGACTCTTCTTACTGACTATGATTTGAACCATTCCTGTGACACTAGTTATAGATTCCGATGCTTCACTTCAGGTTTACTGTATCCCTTGGACCAACTTATTGACGATGAAACTCAGAAATTGCATCGGAATTAAATACAAAAGCACAATGCCGAACTAAGTACAAGAAGACTGACTCTTCTTACTGTCTATGTCTTGAACCATTCCTGTGACACTAGTTTTTGACTCCGATGCTTCACGCCAGGTTTACTGTATCCCTTGGCCCTTTTTATTGTCGATGAAACACAGAAATTGAATCGGAATTAAATTCAAAAGGCACAATACCGGCTTAAGTAAAAGAAGTCTGACTCTTCTTACTGTCTGTGATATGAACCATTCCTGTGACACTAGTTATAGATCCCGATGCTTCACTCCAGGTTTACTGTATCCCTTGAACCTTCTTATTGACGATGAAACACAGAAATTGCATCAGAATTAAATTGAAAATACACATTGATGACTTAAGTACAAGAAGACTGACTCATTTTTACTGACTATGTTTTGAACCATTCCTGTGACACTACTTATAGATTCCGATGCTTCACTTCAGGTATACTGTATCCCTTGGACCTTCTTATTGACTATGAAACACAGAAATTGCATCAGAATTAAATACAATGAGCTCAATGCCGATATAAGTACAAGAAGACTGACTCTTCTTACTGACTATGTTTTGAACCATTCCTGTGACACTAGTTATAGACTCCGATGATCACTCCAGGTTAACTGTCTCCCTTGGACCTTCTTATTGACGATGAAACACAGAAATTGCTTCGGAATTAAATACAAATGCACAATGCCGACTTAAGTAAAAGAAGTCTGACTCTTCTTACTGACTATGCTTTGAACCATTCCAGTGACACTAGTCATAGATTCCGATGCTTCACTTCAGGATTACTGTATCCCTCTGACCTTCTTATTGTCGATGAAACACAGAAATTGCATCGGAATTAAATACAAAAGGCACAATGTCGACTTAAGTACAAAAAGACTGACTCTCCTTACTGTCTATGTTTTGAACCATCCCTGGAAAACTAGTAGTAGATTCCGATGCTTCACTCGAGGTTTATTGTATCCCTTGGACCTTCTAATTGACAATGAAACACAGAAATTGTATCGGAATTAAATACAAAAGGCACAATGCCGAATTAAGTACAAGAAGACAGACTCTTCTTACTGTCTATGTTTCGAACCATCCCTGGGACACTAGTTATGTCTTCCGATGCTTCACTCCAGGTTTACTGTATCCCTCGGACCTTCTTATTGACGATGAAGCACAGAAATAGCATCGGAATTAAATACAATAGGCACAATGCCGACTTAAGTACAAGAAGACTGACTCTTCCTACTGTCTATGATTTGAACCATTCCTGTGACACTAGTTATAGATTCTTATGCTTCCCTTCAGGTGTACTGTATCCCTTGGACCTTCTTATTGACGATGAAACACAGAAACTGCAGCGGAATTAAATACAAAAGGCACAATGCCGACTTAAGTACAAGAATACTGACTCATCTTACTGTCTATGTTTTGAACCGTCCCTGTGACACTAGTTATAGATTCCGATGCTTCACTCCAGGTTTAGTGTATCCCTTGGACCTTCGTATTGAAGATGAAACACAGAAATTGCATCGGAATTAAATACAAAAAGCACAATGCCGACTTATGTACAAGAAGACTGACTCTTCTTACTGACTATGTTTTGAACCATTCCTGTGACACTAGTTATAGATTCCGATGCACCACTTTAGGATTACTGTATCCCTCTGACCTTCTTATTGACAACGAAACACAGAAATTGCATCAGAATTAACTACAAAAGGCACAATGCCGAATTAAGTACAAGAAGACTGACTCTTCTTACTGTCTATGTTTTGAACCATTCCTGTGACACTAGTTATAGACTCCGATGCTTTACTCCAGGTTTACTGTATCCCTTGGACCTTCTTATTGACGATGAAACAGAGAAATAGCATCGGAATTAAATACAAAAGGCACAATGCCGACTTATGCAAAAGAAGTCTGACTCTTCTTACTGTCTATGGTTTGAACCATTCCTGTGACACTAGTTATAGATACCGAAGCTACACTCCAGGTCTACTGTATCCCTTGGACCTTCTTATTGACGATGAAGCACAGAAATTGCATAAGTATTAAATAGAAAAGGCACAATGATGACTTAAGTACAAGAAGACTGACTCTCCTAACTGACTATGATTTGAACCATTCCTGTGACACTAGTTATAGAATCCGATGATTCACTTCAGGTTTACTGTATCCCTTGGACCTTCTTATTGACGATGAAACACAGAAATTGCATCGGAATTAAATACAAAAGGCACAATGCTGACTTAAGTACAAGAAGACTGACTCTTCTTACTGTCTATGTTTTGAATAATCCCTGGGACACTAGTTATATCTTCCGATGTTTCACTCCAGGTTAATTGTATCCCTCGGACCTTCTTATTGACGATGAAACACAGAAATTGCATCGGAATTAAATACAATAGGCACAATGCCGACTTATGTACAAGAGGACTGACTCTTCCTACTGTCTATCTTTTGAACCATTCCTGTGACACTAGTTATAGATTCCGATGCTTCACCTCAGGTTCACTGTATCCATTGGACCTTCTTATTGACGATGAAACATAGGTATTGCATCGGAATTAAATAGAAAAGGCATTATGCCGACTTAAGTACAGGAATACTGACTCATCTTACTGTCTATGATTTGAACCGTCCCTGTGACACTAGTTATAGATTCCGATGCTTCACTCCAGGTTTACTGTATCCCTTGGACCTTCTTATAGACGATGAGACACAGAAATTCTATCGGAATTAAATGCAAAAAGCACAATTCCGACTTAAGTACATTAGGACTGATTATTCTTACTGACAATGCTTTGAACCATTCCTGTGACACTAGTTACAGATTCCGATGCTTCACTTTAGGTTTACTGTATCCCTCTGACCTTCGTATTGACGACGAAACACAGAAATTGCATTAGAATTAAATAGAAAAGGCACAATGATGTCTTAAGTAAACTAAGACTGACTCTTCTTACTGTCTATGTTTTGAACCATTCCTGTGACACTAGTTATAGATTCCGATGCTTCACTTGAGGTTTACTGTATCCCTTGAACCTTCTTATTGACGATGAAACACAGAAATTCCATCGAAATTAAATAGAAAAGGCATAATGCCGACTTAAGTACAAGAATACGGACTCACCTTACTGTCTATGCTTTGAACCGTCCCGGTGACACTAGTTATAGATTCCGATGCTTCACTCCAGGTTTACTGTATCCCTTGGACGTTCTTATTGACGATGAAACACAGAAATTGAATCGGAATAAAATACAAAAGGCACAATGCCGATTTAAGTAATAGAATTCTGGCTCTTCGTACTGTCTATGATTTGAACCATTCCTGTGACACTAGTTATAGATTCCGATGCTTCACTCCAGGTTTACTGTATCCCTTGGACCTTCTTATTGACGATGAAACACAGAAATTGCATTAGAATTAAATAGAAAAGGCACAATGATGTCTTAAGTAAACTAAGACTGACTCTTCTTACTGACTATGATTTGAACCATTCCTGTGACACTAGTTATAGATTCCGATGCTTCACTTCAGGTTTACTGTATCCCTTGGACCAACTTATTGACGATGAAACTCAGAAATTGCATCGGAATTAAATACAAAAGCACAATGCCGAACTAAGTACAAGAAGACTGACTCTTCTTACTGTCTATGTCTTGAACCATTCCTGTGACACTAGTTTTTGACTCCGATGCTTCACGCCAGGTTTACTGTATCCCTTGGCCCTTTTTATTGTCGATGAAACACAGAAATTGAATCGGAATTAAATTCAAAAGGCACAATACCGGCTTAAGTAAAAGAAGTCTGACTCTTCTTACTGTCTGTGATATGAACCATTCCTGTGACACTAGTTATAGATCCCGATGCTTCACTCCAGGTTTACTGTATCCCTTGAACCTTCTTATTGACGATGAAACACAGAAATTGCATCAGAATTAAATTGAAAATACACATTGATGACTTAAGTACAAGAAGACTGACTCATTTTTACTGACTATGTTTTGAACCATTCCTGTGACACTACTTATAGATTCCGATGCTTCACTTCAGGTATACTGTATCCCTTGGACCTTCTTATTGACTATGAAACACAGAAATTGCATCAGAATTAAATACAATGAGCTCAATGCCGATATAAGTACAAGAAGACTGACTCTTCTTACTGACTATGTTTTGAACCATTCCTGTGACACTAGTTATAGACTCCGATGATCACTCCAGGTTAACTGTCTCCCTTGGACCTTCTTATTGACGATGAAACACAGAAATTGCTTCGGAATTAAATACAAATGCACAATGCCGACTTAAGTAAAAGAAGTCTGACTCTTCTTACTGACTATGCTTTGAACCATTCCAGTGACACTAGTCATAGATTCCGATGCTTCACTTCAGGATTACTGTATCCCTCTGACCTTCTTATTGTCGATGAAACACAGAAATTGCATCGGAATTAAATACAAAAGGCACAATGTCGACTTAAGTACAAAAAGACTGACTCTCCTTACTGTCTATGTTTTGAACCATCCCTGGAAAACTAGTAGTAGATTCCGATGCTTCACTCGAGGTTTATTGTATCCCTTGGACCTTCTAATTGACAATGAAACACAGAAATTGTATCGGAATTAAATACAAAAGGCACAATGCCGAATTAAGTACAAGAAGACAGACTCTTCTTACTGTCTATGTTTCGAACCATCCCTGGGACACTAGTTATGTCTTCCGATGCTTCACTCCAGGTTTACTGTATCCCTCGGACCTTCTTATTGACGATGAAGCACAGAAATAGCATCGGAATTAAATACAATAGGCACAATGCCGACTTAAGTACAAGAAGACTGACTCTTCCTACTGTCTATGATTTGAACCATTCCTGTGACACTAGTTATAGATTCTTATGCTTCCCTTCAGGTGTACTGTATCCCTTGGACCTTCTTATTGACGATGAAACACAGAAACTGCAGCGGAATTAAATACAAAAGGCACAATGCCGACTTAAGTACAAGAATACTGACTCATCTTACTGTCTATGTTTTGAACCGTCCCTGTGACACTAGTTATAGATTCCGATGCTTCACTCCAGGTTTAGTGTATCCCTTGGACCTTCGTATTGAAGATGAAACACAGAAATTGCATCGGAATTAAATACAAAAAGCACAATGCCGACTTATGTACAAGAAGACTGACTCTTCTTACTGACTATGTTTTGAACCATTCCTGTGACACTAGTTATAGATTCCGATGCACCACTTTAGGATTACTGTATCCCTCTGACCTTCTTATTGACAACGAAACACAGAAATTGCATCAGAATTAACTACAAAAGGCACAATGCCGAATTAAGTACAAGAAGACTGACTCTTCTTACTGTCTATGTTTTGAACCATTCCTGTGACACTAGTTATAGACTCCGATGCTTTACTCCAGGTTTACTGTATCCCTTGGACCTTCTTATTGACGATGAAACAGAGAAATAGCATCGGAATTAAATACAAAAGGCACAATGCCGACTTATGCAAAAGAAGTCTGACTCTTCTTACTGTCTATGGTTTGAACCATTCCTGTGACACTAGTTATAGATACCGAAGCTACACTCCAGGTTTACTGTATCCCTTGGACCTTCTTATTGACGATGAAGCACAGAAATTGCATAAGTATTAAATAGAAAAGGCACAATGATGACTTAAGTACAAGAAGACTGACTCTCCTAACTGACTATGATTTGAACCATTCCTGTGACACTAGTTATAGAATCCGATGATTCACTTCAGGTTTACTGTATCCCTTGGACCTTCTTATTGACGATGAAACACAGAAATTGCATCGGAATTAAATACAAAAGGCACAATGCTGACTTAAGTACAAGAAGACTGACTCTTCTTACTGTCTATGTTTTGAATAATCCCTGGGACACTAGTTATATCTTCCGATGTTTCACTCCAGGTTAATTGTATCCCTCGGACCTTCTTATTGACGATGAAACACAGAAATTGCATCGGAATTAAATACAATAGGCACAATGCCGACTTATGTACAAGAGGACTGACTCTTCCTACTGTCTATCTTTTGAACCATTCCTGTGACACTAGTTATAGATTCCGATGCTTCACCTCAGGATCACTGTATCCATTGGACCTTCTTATTGACGATGAAACATAGGTATTGCATCGGAATTAAATAGAAAAGGCATTATGCCGACTTAAGTACAGGAATACTGACTCATCTTACTGTCTATGATTTGAACCGTCCCTGTGACACTAGTTATAGATTCCGATGCTTCACTCCAGGTTTACTGTATCCCTTGGACCTTCTTATAGACGATGAGACACAGAAATTCTATCGGAATTAAATGCAAAAAGCACAATTCCGACTTAAGTACATTAGGACTGATTATTCTTACTGACAATGCTTTGAACCATTCCTGTGACACTAGTTACAGATTCCGATGCTTCACTTTAGGTTTACTGTATCCCTCTGACCTTCGTATTGACGACGAAACACAGAAATTGCATTAGAATTAAATAGAAAAGGCACAATGATGTCTTAAGTAAACTAAGACTGACTCTTCTTACTGACTATGATTTGAACCATTCCTGTGACACTAGTTATAGATTCCGATGCTTCACTTCAGGTTTACTGTATCCCTTGGACCAACTTATTGACGATGAAACTCAGAAATTGCATCGGAATTAAATACAAAAGCACAATGCCGAACTAAGTACAAGAAGACTGACTCTTCTTACTGTCTATGTCTTGAACCATTCCTGTGACACTAGTTTTAGACTCCGATGCTTCACGCCAGGTTTACTGTATCCCTTGGCCCTTTTTATTGTCGATGAAACACAGAAATTGAATCGGAATTAAATTCAAAAGGCACAATACCGGCTTAAGTAAAAGAAGTCTGACTCTTCTTACTGTCTGTGATATGAACCATTCCTGTGACACTAGTTATAGATCCCGATGCTTCACTCCAGGTTTACTGTATCCCTTGAACCTTCTTATTGACGATGAAACACAGAAATTGCATCAGAATTAAATTGAAAATACACATTGATGACTTAAGTACAAGAAGACTGACTCATTTTTACTGACTATGTTTTGAACCATTCCTGTGACACTAGTTATAGATTCCGATGCTTCACTTCAGGTATACTGTATCCCTTGGACCTTCTTATTGACTATGAAACACAGAAATTGCATCAGAATTAAATACAATGAGCTCAATGCCGATATAAGTACAAGAAGACTGACTCTTCTTACTGACTATGTTTTGAACCATTCCTGTGACCCTAGTTATAGACTCCGATGATCACTCCAGGTTAACTGTCTCCCTTGGACCTTCTTATTGACGATGAAACACAGAAATTGCTTCGGAATTAAATACAAATGCACAATGCCGACTTAAGTAAAAGAAGTCTGACTCTTCTTACTGACTATGCTTTGAACCATTCCAGTGACACTAGTCATAGATTCCGATGCTTCACTTCAGGATTACTGTATCCCTCTGACCTTCTTATTGTCGATGAAACACAGAAATTGCATCGGAATTAAATACAAAAGGCACAATGTCGACTTAAGTACAAAAAGACTGACTCTCCTTACTGTCTATGTTTTGAACCATCCCTGGACAACTAGTAGTAGATTCCGATGCTTCACTCGAGGTTTATTGTATCCCTTGGACCTTCTAATTGACAATGAAACACAGAAATTGTATCGGAATTAAATACAAAAGGCACAATGCCGAATTAAGTACAAGAAGACAGACTCTTCTTACTGTCTATGTTTCGAACCATCCCTGGGACACTAGTTATGTCTTCCGATGCTTCACTCCAGGTTTACTGTATCCCTCGGACCTTCTTATTGACGATGAAGCACAGAAATAGCATCGGAATTAAATACAATAGGCACAATGCCGACTTAAGTACAAGAAGACTGACTCTTCCTACTGTCTATGATTTGAACCATTCCTGTGACACTAGTTATAGATTCTTATGCTTCCCCTCAGGTGTACTGTATCCCTTGGACCTTCTTATTGACGATGAAACACAGAAACTGCAGCGGAATTAAATACAAAAGGCACAATGCCGACTTAAGTACAAGAATACTGACTCATCTTACTGTCTATGATTTGAACCGTCCCTGTGACACTAGTTATAGATTCCGATGCTTCACTCCAGGTTTAGTGTATCCCTTGGACCTTCGTATTGAAGATGAAACACAGATATTGCATCGGAATTAAATACAAAAAGCACAATGCCGACTTATGTACAAGAAGACTGACTCTTCTTACTGACTATGTTTTGAACCATTCCTGTGACACTAGTTATAGATTCCGATGCACCACTTTAGGATTACTGTATCCCTCTGACCTTCTTATTGACAACGAAACACAGAAATTGCATCAGAATTAACTACAAAAGGCACAATGCCGAATTAAGTACAAGAAGACTGACTCTTCTTACTGTCTATGTTTTGAACCATTCCTGTGACACTAGTTATAGACTCCGATGCTTTACTCCAGGTTTACTGTATCCCTTGGACCTTCTTATTGACGATGAAACAGAGAAATAGCATCGGAATTAAATACAAAAGGCACAATGCCGACTTATGCAAAAGAAGTCTGACTCTTCTTACTGTCTATGGTTTGAACCATTCCTGTGACACTAGTTATAGATACCGAAGCTACACTCCAGGTTTACTGTATCCCTTGGACCTTCTTATTGACGATGAAGCACAGAAATTGCATAAGTATTAAATAGAAAAGGCACAATGATGACTTAAGTACAAGAAGACTGACTCTCCTAACTGACTATGATTTGAACCATTCCTGTGACACTAGTTATAGAATCCGATGATTCACTTCAGGTTTACTGTATCCCTTGGACCTTCTTATTGACGATGAAACACAGAAATTGCATCGGAATTAAATACAAAAGACACAATGCTGACTTAAGTACAAGAAGACTGACTCTTCTTACTGTCTATGTTTTGAATAATCCCTGGGACACTAGTTATATCTTCCGATGTTTCACTCCAGGTTTATTGTATCCCTCGGACCTTCTTATTGACGATGAAACACAGAAATTGCATCGGAATTAAATACAATAGGCACAATGCCGACTTATGTACAAGAGGACTGACTCTTCCTACTGTCTATCTTTTGAACCATTCCTGTGACACTAGTTATAGATTCCGATGCTTCACCTCAGGTTCACTGTATCCCTTGGACCTTCTTATTGACGATGAAACATAGGTATTGCATCGGAATTAAATAGAAAAGGCATTATGCCGACTTAAGTACAGGAATACTGACTCATCTTACTGTCTATGATTTGAACCGTCCCTGTGACACTAGTTATAGATTCCGATGCTTCACTCCAGGTTTACTGTATCCCTTGGACCTTCTTATAGACGATGAGACACAGAAATTCTATCGGAATTAAATGCAAAAAGCACAATTCCGACTTAAGTACATTAGGACTGATTATTCTTACTGACAATGCTTTGAACCATTCCTGTGACACTAGTTACAGATTCCGATGCTTCACTTTAGGTTTACTGTATCCCTCTGACCTTCGTATTGACGACGAAACACAGAAATTGCATCAGAATTAAATAAAAAGGCACAATGCCGAATTAAGTACAAGAAGACTGACTCTTCTTACTGTCTATGTTTTGAACCATTCCTGTGACACTAGTTATAGACTCCTATGCTTCACTCCAGGTTTAGTGTATCTCTTAGACCTTCTTATTGACGATGAAACACAGAAATTGCTTCGGAATTAAATACAAATGCACAATGCCGACTTAAGTAAGAGAAGTCTGACTCTGCTTACTGACTATGCTTTGAACCATTCCTGTGACACTAGTCATAGATTCCGATGCTTCACTCCAGGTTTACTGTATCCCTTGGACCTTCTTATTTTCGATGAAACACAGATATTGCATCGGAATTAAATAGAAATTGCACAATGCCGACTTAAGTAAAAGACGTCTGACTCATCTTACTGTCTATGTTATGAACCATTCCTGTGACACTAGTTATAGACTCCGATGCATCACTCCAGGTTTACTGTATCCCTTGAAACTTCTTATTGACGATGAAACACAGAAATAGGATCGGAATTAAATACAATAGGCACAATGCCGACTTAAGTAAATGAAGTCTGACTCTTCTTTCTGTCTATGGTTTGAACCATTCCTGTGAAACTAGTTATAGATTCCGATGATTCACTTCAGGTTTACTGTATCCCTTGGACCTGCTTATTGACGAAGAAACACAGATATTGCATCGGAATTAAATACAAAAGGCACAATACCGACTTAAGTACAAGAAGACTGACTCTTCTTACTGACTATGTTTTGAACCAATCCTGTGACACTAGTCATAGATTCCGATGCTTCGCTAATGGATTACTGTATCCCTCTGACCTTCTTATTGACGATGAAACACAGAAATTGCATCGGAATAAAATACAAAAGGCACAATGCCGACTTAAGTACAAGAAGACTGACTCTTTTTACTGTCTATGCTTTTGAACCATCCCTGGGACACTAGTTATATATTCCGATGCTTCACTCCTGGTTTACTTTATCCCTTGGACCTTCTTATTGACGATGAAACACAGAAATTCCATCGGAATTAAATACAATAGGCACAATGCCGACTTAAGTACAAGAAGCCTGACTCTTCCTACTGTCTATGTTTTGAACCATTCCTGTGACACTAGTTATAGATTCCGATGCTTCACTTCAGGTTTACTGTATCCCTTGAACCTTCTTAATGACGATGAAACACAGAAATTCCATCGGAATTAAATAGAAAAGGCATAATGCCGACTTAAGTACAAGAATACTGACTCACCTTACTGTCTATGCTTTGAACCGTCCCGGTGACACTAGTTATAGATTCCGATGCTTCACTCCAGGTTTACTGTATCCCTTGGACGTTCTTATTGACGATGAAACACAGAAATTGAATCGGAATAAAATACAAAAGGCACAATGCCGATTTAAGTAATAGAATTCTGGCTCTTCGTACTGTCTATGATTTGAACCATTCCTGTGACACTAGTTATAGATTCCGATGCTTCACTCCAGGTTTACTGTATCCCTTGGACCTTCTTATTGACGATGAAACACAGAAATTGCATTAGAATTAAATAGAAAAGGCACAATGATGTCTTAAGTACACTAAGACTGACTCTTCTTACTGACTATGATTTGAACCATTCCTGTGACACTAGTTATAGATTCCGATGCTTCACTTCAGGTTTACTGTATCCCTTGGACCAACTTATTGACGATGAAACTCAGAAATTGCATCGGAATTAAATACAAAAGCACAATGCCGAACTAAGTACAAGAAGACTGACTCTTCTTACTGTCTATGTCTTGAACCATTCCTGTGACACTAGTTTTAGACTCCGATGCTTCACGCCAGGTTTACTGTATCCCTTGGCCCTTTTTATTGTCGATGAAACACAGAAATAGAATCGGAATTAAATTCAAAAGGCACAATACCGGCTTAAGTAAAAGAAGTCTGACTCTTCTTACTGTCTGTGATATGAACCATTCCTGTGACACTAGTTATAGATCCCGATGCTTCACTCCAGGTTTACTGTATCCCTTGAACCTTCTTATTGACGATGAAACACAGAAATTGCATCAGAATTAAATTGAAAATACACAATGATGACTTAAGTACAAGAAGACTGACTCATTTTTACTGACTATGTTTTGAACCATTCCTGTGACACTAGTTATAGATTCCGATGCTTCACTTCAGGTATACTGTATCCCTTGGACCTTCTTATTGACTATGAAACACAGAAATTGCATCAGAATTAAATACAATGAGCTCAATGCCGATTTAAGTACAAGAAGACTGACCCTTCTTACTGACTATGTTTTGAACCATTCCTGTGACACTAGTTATAGACTCCAATGATCACTCCAGGTTAACTGTCTCCCTTGGTCCTTCTTATTGACGATGAAACACAGAAATTGCTTCGGAATTAAATACAAATGCACAATGCCGACTTAAGTAAAAGAAGTCTGACTCTTCTTACTGACTATGCTTTGAACCATTCCAGTGACACTAGTCATAGATTCCGATGCTTCACTTCAGGATTACTGTATCCCTCTGACCTTCTTATTGTCGATGAAACACAGAAATTGCATCGGAATTAAATACAAAAGGCACAATGTCGACTTAAGTACAAAAAGACTGACTCTCCTTACTGTCTATGTTTTGAACCATCCCTGGAACACTAGTAGTAGATTCCGATGCTTCACTCGAGGTTTATTGTATCCCTTGGACCTTCTAATTGACAATGAAACACAGAAATTGTATCGGAATTAAATACAAAAGGCACAATGCCGACTTAAGTACAAGAAGACAGACTCTTCTTACTGTCTATGTTTTGAACCATCCCTGGGACACTAGTTATGTCTTCCGATGCTTCACTCCAGGTTTACTGTATCCCTCGGACCTTCTTATTGACGATGAAGCACAGAAATAGCATCGGAATTAAATACAATAGGCACAATGCCGACTTAAGTACAAGAAGACTGACTTTTCCTACTGTCTATGATTTGAACCATTCCTTTGACACTAGTTATAGATTCTTATGCTTCCCCTCAGGTTTACTGTATCCCTTGGACCTTCTTATTGACGATGAAACACAGAAATTGCAGCGGAATTAAATACAAAAGGCACAATGCCAACTTAAGTACAAGAATACTGACTCATCTTACTGTCTATGTTTTGAACCGTCCCTGTGACACTAGTTATAGATTCCGATGCTTCACTCCAGGTTTAGTGTATCCCTTGGACCTTCGTATTGACGATGAAACACAGAAATTGCATCGGAATTAAATACAAAAAGCACAATGCCGACTTATGTACAAGAAGACTGACTCTTCTTACTGACTATGTTTTGAACCATTCCTGTGACACTAGTTATAGATTCCGATGCACCACTTTAGGATTACTGTATCCCTCTGACCTTCTTATTGACAACGAAACACAGAAATTGCATCAGAATTAACTACAAAAGGCACAATGCCGAATTAAGTACAAGAAGACTGACTCTTCTTACTGTCTATGTTTTGAACCATTCCTGTGACACTAGTTATAGACTCCGATGCTTTACTCCAGGTTTACTGTATCCCTTGGACCTTCTTATTGACGATGAAACAGAGAAATAGCATCGGAATTAAATACAAAAGGCACAAGGCCGACTTATGTAAAAGAAGTCTGACTCTTCTTACTGTCTATGGTTTGAACCATTCCTGTGACACTAGTTATAGATACCGAAGCTACACTCCAGGTTTACTGTATCCCTTGGACCTTCTTATTGACGATGAAGCACAGAAATTGCATAAGAATTAAATAGAAAAGGCACAATGATGACTTAAGTACAAGAAGACTGACTCTCCTAACTGACTATGATTTGAACCATTCCTGTGACACTAGTTATAGAATCCGATGATTCACTTCAGGTTTACTGTATCCCTTGGACCTTCTTATTGACGATGAAACACAGAAATTGCATCGGAATTAAATACAAAAGGCACAATGCTGACTTAAGTACAAGAAGACTGACTCTTCTTACTGTCTATGTTTTGAATAATCCCTGGGACACTAGTTATATCTTCCGATGTTTCACTCCAGGTTTATTGTATCCCTCGGACCTTCTTATTGACGATGAAACACAGAAATTGCATCGGAATTAAATACAATAGGCACAATGCCGACTTATGTACAAGAGAACTGACTCTTCCTACTGTCTATCTTTTGAACCATTCCTGTGACACTAGTTATAGATTCCGATGCTTCACCTCAGGTTCACTGTATCCCTTGGACCTTCTTATTGACGATGAAACATAGGTATTGCATCGGAATTAAATAGAAAAGGCATTATGCCGACTTAAGTACAGGAATACTGACTCATCTTACTGTCTATGATTTGAAACGTCCCTGTGACACTAGTTATAGATTCCGATGCTTCACTCCAGGTTTACTGTATCCCTTGGACCTTCTTATAGACGATGAGACACAGAAATTGCATCGGAATTAAATGCAAAAAGCACAATTCCGACTTAAGTACAAGAGGACTGATTATTCTTACTGACAATGCTTTGAACCATTCCTGTGACACTAGTTACAGATTCCGATGCTTCACTTTAGGTTTACTGTATCCCTCTGACCTTCGTATTTACGACGAAACACAGAAATTGCATCAGAATTAAATAAAAAGGCACAATGCCGAATTAAGTACAAGAAGACTGACTCTTCTTACTGTCTATGTTTTGAACCATTCCAGTGACACTAGTTATAGACTCCTATGCTTCACTCCATGTTTAGTGTATCTCTTAGACCTTCTTATTGACGATGAAACACAGAAATTGCATCGGAATTAAATACAAAAAGCACAATGCCGACTTAAGTACAAGAAGAGTGACTCTTCTTACTGACTATGTTTGGAACCACTCCTGTGACACTAGTTATAGATTCCGATGCTTCACTTTAGGTTTACTGTATCCCTCTGACCTTCTTATTGACGACGAAACACTGAAATTGCATCAGAATTAAATACAAAAGGCACAATGCCGAATTAAGTACAAGAAGACTGACTCTTCTTACTGTCTATGTTTTGAACCATTCCTGTGACACTAGTTATAGACTCCGATGCTTCACTCCAGGTTTACTGTATCCCTTGGACCTTCTTATTGACGATGAAACACAGAAATTGCATCGGAATTAAATACAAAAGGCACAATGCCGACTTAAGTAAAAGAAGTCTGACTCTTCTTACTGTCTATGTTTTGAACCATTCCTGTGACACTAGTTATAGATTCCATTGCTTCACTCCAGGTTTAATGTAACCCGTTGGAACTTCTTATTGACGATGAAAGACAGAAATTACATCAGAATTAAATAGAGAAGGCACAATGATGTCTTAAGTACAAGAAGACTGACTCTTCTTACTGACTATGATTTGAACAATTCCTGTAACACGAGTTATAGATTTCGATGCTTCACTTCAGGTTTACTGTAACCCTTGGACCTTCTTATTGACGATGACACACAGAAATTACATCGGAATTAAATACAAAAGGCACAATACCGACTTAAGTACAAGAAGACTGACTCTTCTTACTGACTATGTTTTGAACCATTCCTATGACACTAGTCATAGATTCCGATGCTCCACTTCAGGTTTACTGTATCCCTCTGACCGTCTTATTGACGATCGAACACAGAAATTGCATCGGAATGAAATAGAAAAGGCACAAAGCCGACTTAAGTACAAGAAGACTGAATCTTCCAACTCTCTATGCTTTGAACCGTTCCTGTGACACTAGTTATAGATTCCGTGGCTTCACTTCAGGTTTACTGTATCCCTCTGTCCTTCTTATTGACGATGACACACAGAAATTGCATCGGAATGAAATAGAAAAGGCACAATACCGACTTAAGTACAAGAAGACTGAGTCTTCCCACTGTCTATGTTTTGAACCATTCCTGTGACACTAGTTTTTTATTCCGATGCTTCACTTCAGGTTTACTGTATCCCTTGGACCTTCTTATTGCCGATGAAACACAGGAATTTAATTAGAATTAAATAGACAAGGCACAATGATGACTTAAGTACAAGAGGACTGAGTCTTCTTACTGACTATGTTTTTAACCATTCCCGTGACACTAGTTATAGATTCCGATGCTTCACTTCAGGTTTACTGTATCCCTCTGACCTTCTTATTGACGACGAAACACAGAAATTGCATCGGAATTAAATAGAAAAGGCACAATGCCGATTTAAGTAAAAGAAGTCTGACTCTTCTTACTGTCTATGATTTGAGCCATTCCTGTGGCACTAGTTATAGATTCCGATGCTTCACTCCAGGTTTACTGTATACCTTGGACCTTCTTATTGACGATGAAACACAGAAATTGCATTAGAATTAAATAGAAAAAGCACAATGATGACTTAAGTACAAGAAGACTCACTCTTCTTACTGACTATGATTTGAACCATTCCTGTGACACTAGTTTAGATTCCGATGCTTCACTCCAGGTTTACTGTATCCCTTGAACCTTCTTATTGACGATGAAACACAGAAATTGCATCAGAATTAAATAGAAATTACACAGTGATGACTTAAGTACAAGAAGACTGACTCATTTTTACTGACTATGTTTTGAACCATTCCTGTGACACTAGTTATAGATTCCGATGCTTCACTTCAGGTTTACTGTATCCCTTGGACCTTCTTATTGACGATGAAACACAGAATTTGCGTCGGGATTAAACAGAAAAGGCACAATGCCGACTTAAGTACAAGAATACTGACTCATCTTACTGTCTATGTTTTGAACCGTCCCTGTGACACTAGTTATAGATTCCGATGCTTCACTCCAGGTTTACTGTATCCCTTGGACTTTCTTATTGACTATGAAACACAGAAATTGCATCGGAATTAAATACAATGAGCACAATGCCGATTTAAGTACAAGAAGACTGACTCTTCTTACTGACTACGTTTTGATGCATTCCTGTGACACTAGTTATAGACTCCGATGATCACTCCAGGTTAACTGTCTCCCTTGGACCTTCTTATTGACGATGCAACACAGAAATTGCATCGGAATTAAATACAAATGCACAATGCCGACTTAAGTAAAAGAAGTCTGACTCTTCTTACTGACTATGTTTTGTACCATTCCTGTGACACTAGTCATAGATTCCGATGATTCACTTCAGGATTACTTTATCCCTCTGACCTCCTTATTGACGATGAAACACAGAAATTGCATCGGAATTAAATACAAAAGGCACAATGCCGACTTAAGTACATGAAGACTGATTCTTGTTACTGTCTATGTTTTGAACCATCCCTGTGACACTAGTTATAGATTCCGATGCTTCACTTCAGGATTAGTGTATCCCTCTGACCTTCTTATTGACGATGAAACACAGAAACTGCATCGGAATTAAATACAAAAGACACAATGCCGACTAAAGTACAAGAAGACTGAGTCTTCTGACAGTCTATGTATTGAACCATTCCTGTGGCACTAGTTATAGATTCCGGGGCTACACTCCAGGTTTACTGTATGCCTTGGACCTCCTTACTGACGATGAAACACAGAAATTGCTACTGAAATGAATACAAAAGGCACAATGCCGACTTAAGTACAAGAAGACTGACTCTTCTTACTGTCTACGTTTTGAACCATTCCTGTGACACTAGTTATAGATTCCGATGCTTCACATCAGGTTTATGTATCCCTCTGACCTTCCTGTTGACGATGAAACACAGAAATTGCATCGGAATTAAATACAAAAGGCACAATGCCGACTTAAGTACATGTAGACCGACTTTTCCTACTGTCTATGATTTTAACCATTCCTGTGACACTAGTTATGGATTCCGATCGTTCATTTCAGGTTTACTGTATCCCTTGGACCTTCTTATTGACGATGAAACACAGATATTGCATCGGAATTAAATACAAAAGGCACAATGCCGAATTAAGTACAAGAAGGCTGACTCTTCCAACTGTCTATGTTTTTAACCATTCCTGTGCCACTAGTTATAGATTCCGATGCTTCACTTCAGGTTTACTGTATCCCTCTGACCGTCTTATTGACAATGAAACACAGAAATTGCATCGGAATTAAATAGAAAAGGCACAATGCCGACTTAAGTACTAGAAGACTGACTCTTCCTACTGTCTATGTTTTGAACCATTCCTGTGACACTAGTTATAGATTCCGATGCTTCACTCCAGGTTTACTGTATCCCTTGGACCTTCTTATTGACGATGAAACACAGACATTGCATCGGAATTAAATACAAAAGGCACAATGCCGACTAATGTAAAAGAAGACTGACTCTTCCGACAGACTATGTTTAGAACCATTCCTGTGACACTAGTTATAGATTCCGGTGCTTCACTCCAGGTTTACTGTATCCCTTGGACCTTCTTATTGACGATGAAACACAGAGATTGCATCAGAATTAAATAGAAAAGGCACAATGATGACTTAAGTACAAGAAGACTGACTCTTCTTACTGTATATGTTATGAACCATTCCTGTGACTCCAGTTACGGATTCCGATGCTTCACTTCAGGTTTACTGTATCCCTCAGACCTTCGTATTGACGATGAAACACAGAAATTGCATCGCAATTAAATACAAAAAGCACAATGCCGAATTAAGTATAAGAAGGCTGACCCTTCCAACTGTCTATGTTTTGAACCATTCCTGTGCCACTAGTTATAGATTCCGATGCTTCACTTCAGGATTACTGTATCCCTCTGACCTCCTTATTGACGATGAAACACAGAAAATGCATCGGAATTAAATACAAAAGGCACAATGCCGACTTAAGTACATGAAGACTGATTCTTGTTACTGTCTATGTTTTGAACCATCCCTGTGACACTAGTTATAGATTCCGATGCCTCACTTCAGGATTACTGTATCCCTCTGACCTTCTTATTGACGATGAAACACAGAAATTTCATCGGAATAAAATACAAAAGGCACAATACAGACTTAAGTACAAGAGGACTGACTCTTCTTACTGACTATGTTTTGAACCATTCCTGTGACACTAGTCATAGATTCCGATGCTTAACTTCAGGATTACTGTATCCCTCTGACCTTCTTATTGACGATGAAACACAGAAACTGCATCGGAATTAAATACAAAAGACACTTTGCCGACTAAAGTACAAGAAGACTGACTCTTCTGACAGTCAATGTATTGAACCATTCCTGTGGCACTAGTTATAGATTCCGGTGCTACACTCCAGGTTTACTGTATGCCTTTTACCTTCTTACTGACGATGAAACACAGAAATTGCTACGGAAATGAATACAAAAGGCACAATGCCGACTTAAGTACAAGAAGACTGACTCTTCTTACTGTCTATGTTTTGAACCATTCCTGTGACACTAGTTATAGATTCCGATGCTTCACATCAGGTTTATGTATCCTTCTGACCTTCCTATTGACGATGAAACACAGAAATTGCATCGGAATTAAATACAAAAGGCACAATGCCGACATAAGTACATGTAGACCGACTTTTCCTACTGTCTATGATTTTAACCATTCCTGTGACACTAGTTATGGATTCCGATCGTTCATTTCAGGTTTACTGTATCCCTTGGTCCTTCTTATTGACGATGAAACACAGCAATTGGATCGGAATTAAATACAAAATGCACAATGCCGACTTAAGTACATGAAGACTGATTCTTGTTACTGTCTATGTTTTGAACCATCCCTGTGACTCTAGTTATAGATTCCGATGCTTAACTTCAGGATTACAGTATCCCTCTGAACGTCTTATTGACAATGAAACACAGAAATTGCATCGGAATTAAATACAAAAGGCACAATGCCGACTTAAGTACATGAAGACTGATTCTTGTTACTGTCTATGTATTGAACCATCCCTGTGACACTAGTTATAGATTCCGATGCTTCACTTCAGGATTACTGTATCCCTCCGACCTTCTTATTGACAATGAAACACAGAAATTGCATCGGAATTAAATTGAAAAGGCACAATGCCGACTTAAGTACTAGATGACTGACTCTTCCTACTGTCTATGTTATGAACCATTCCTGTGACACTAGTTATAGATTCCGATGCTTCACTCCAGGTTTACTGTATCCCTTGGACCTTTTTATTGACGATGAAACACAGAAATTGCATCGGAATAAAATACAAAAGGCACAATGCCGACTAATGTACAAGAAGACTGACTCTTCCGACAGACTACGTTTAGAACCATTCCTGTGACACTAGTTATAGATTCCGGTGCTTCACTCCAGGTTTACTGTATCCCTTGGATCTTCGTATTGACGATGAAACACAGCAATTGGATCGGAATTAAATACAAAAGGCACAATGCCGACTTAAGTACAAGAAGACTGACTCTTCTTACTGTCTATGTTTTAACCATTCCTGTGACACTAGTTATAGATTCCGATACTACAATTCAGGTCTACTGCATCCCTTGGACGTTCTTATTGACGATGAAATACAGAAATTGCACCGGAATTAAATACAATCGGCACAACGCAGACTTAAGTACAAGAAGACTGTCTCCTCTAACTGACTATGTTTTGAACTATTCCTGTGACACTAGTTATAGATTCCGATGCTTCACATCAGATTTACTGTATCCCTCTGACCATCTTATTGACGATGAAACACAGAAATTGCATCGGAATTAAATTCAAAAGGCACAATGCCGACTTAAGTACATGTAGACTGACTTTTCCTACTCTCTATGTTTTGAACCATGCCTGTGACACTAGTTATAGATTCCGATGCTGCACTTCAGGTTTACTGTATCCCTCTGACCTTCTTATTGACGATGAAACACAGAAATTGCATCGGAATTAAATACAAAAGGCACAAGGCCCACTTAAGTACAAGAAGATTGACTATTCTTACTGTCTATGTTTTGAACCATTCCTGTTACACTAGTTATAAATTCCGATGCTTCAGTTCTGGTCTACTGTATCCCGTGGACCTTCTTATTGACGATGAAACACAGAAATTGCATCGGAATTTAATACAATACGCACAATGCAGACTTAAGTACAAGAAGACTGACACTTCTTACTGACTATGTTTTGAACTGTTGTTGTGACACTAGTTATAGATTCCGATGCTTCACATCAGATTTACTGTATCCCTCTGACCGTCTTATTGACGATGAAACACAGAAATTGCATCGGAAAGAATTACAAAAGCCACAATGCCGACTTAAGTACATGTAGACTGACTTTTCCTACTGTCTATGTTTTGAACCATTCCTGTGACACTAGTTATAGATTCCGATGGTTCATTTCAGGTTTACTGTATCCCTTGGACCTTCTTATTGACGATGAAACACAGAAATTGCATCGGAATGAAATATAAAAGGCACAATGCCGACTTAACTACAAGAAGACTGACTCTTCTTACTGACTATGTTTTGAACCATTCCTATGACACTAGTCATAGATTCCGATGCTCCACTTCAGGTTTACTGTATCCCTCTGACCGTCTTATTGACGATGAAACACAGAAATTGCATCGGAATTAAATAGAAAAGACACAATGCCGACTTAAGTACAAGAAGACTGATTCTTACAACTCTCTATGCTTTGAACCATTCCTGTGACACTAGTTATAGATTCCGATGCTTCACTTCAGGTTTACTTTATCCCTATGACCTTCTTATTGACGATAAAACACAGAAATTGCATCGGAATGAAATAGAAAAGGCACAATACCGACTTAAGTACAAGAAGACTGACTCTTCCCACTGTCTATGTTTTGAACCATTCCTATGACACTAGTTCTTTATTCCGATGCTTCACTTCAGGTTTACTGTATCCCTTGCACCTTCTTATTGACGATGAAACACAGAAATTGAATCGGAATTAAATAGAAATGGCACAATGCCGACTTAAGTAAAAGACGTCTGACTCTTCTTACTGTCTATGGTTTGAACCATTCCTGTGACACTAGTTATAGACTCCGATGCATCACTCCAGGTTTACTGTATCCCTTGGAACTTCTTATTGACGATGAAACACAGAAATAGGATCGGAATTAAAAACAAAAGGCACAATGCCGACTTAAGTAAATGAAGTCTGACTCTTCTTTCTGTCTATGGTTTGAACCATTCCTGTGAAACTAATTATAGATTCCGATGATTCACTTCAGGTTTACTGTATCCCTTGGACCTTCTTATTGACGAAGAAACACAGATATTGCATCGGAATTAAATACAAAAGGCACAATACCGACTTAAGTTTAAGAAGACTGACTCTTCTTACTGACTCTGTTTTGAACCATTCCTGTGACACTAGTCATAGATTCCGAAGCTTCGCTAAAGGATTACTGTTTCCCTCTGACCTTCTTATTGACGATGAAACACAGAAATTGCATCGGAATAAAATACAAAAGGCACAATGCCGACTTAAGTACAAAAAGGCTGACTCTTCTTACTGTCTATGCTTTTGAACCATCCCTGGGACACTAGTTATATATTCCGATGCTTCACTCCAGGTTTACTGAATCCCTTGGACGTTCTTATTGACGATGAAACACAGAAATTACATCGGAATTAAATACAAAAAGCATAATGCCGACTTAAGTACAAGAAGACTGACTCTTCTTACTGACTATGATTTGAACCATTCCTGTGACACTAGTTTCTAGATTCCGATGCTTCACTTTAGGTTTACTGTATCCCTCTGACCTTTTTATTGACGACGAAACACAGAAATTGCATCGGAATTAAGTAGAAAAGGCACAATGCCGATTTAAGTAAAAGAAGTCTGACTCTTCGTACTGTCTATGACTTGAACCATTCCTGTGACACTAGTTATAGATTCCGATCCTTCACTCCAGGTTTACTGTATCCCTTGGACCTTCTTATTGACGATGAAACACAGTAATTGCATTAGAATTAAATAGAAAAGGCACAATGATGTCTTAAGTACACTAAGACTGACTCTTCTTACTGACTATGCTTTGAACCATTCCTGTGACACTAGTTATAGATTCCGATGCTTCACATCAGGTTTACTGTATCCCTCTGACGTTCTTATTGACTATGAAACACAGAAATTGCATCGCAATTAAATACAAAAGGCACAATGCCGAATTAAGTACAAGAAGACTGACTCTTCTTACTGTCTATGTTTTGAACCATCCCTGTGACACTAGTTATAGATTCAGAAGCTTCACTCCAGGTTTACTGTATCCCTCAGACCTTCGTATTGACGATGAAACACAGAAATTGCATCGCAATTAAATACAAAAAGCACAATGCCGAATTAAGTATAAGAAGGCTGACTCTTCCAACTGTCTATGTTTTGAACCATTCCTGTGCCACTAGTTATAGATTCCGATGCTTCACTTCAGGATTACTGTATCCCTCTGACCTCCTTATGGACGATGAAACACAGAAATTTCATCGGAATAAAATACAAAAGGCACAATACCGACTTAAGTACAAGAGGACTGACTCTTCTTACTGACTAAGTTTTGAACCATTCCTGTGACACTAGTCATAGATTCCGATGCTTAACTTCAGGATTACTGTATCCCTCTGACCTTCTTATTGACGATGAAACACAGAAACTGCATCGGAATTTAATACAAAAGACACAATGCCGACTAAAGTACAAGAAGACTGACTCTTCTGACAGTCTATGTATTGAACCATTCCTGTGGCACTAGTTATAGATTCCGGTGCTACACTCCAGGTTTACTGTATGCCTTTTACCTTCTTACTGACGATGAAACACAGAAATTGCTACGGAAATGAATACAAAAGGCACAATGCCGACTTAAGTACAAGAAGACTGACTCTTCTTACTGTCTATGTTTTGAACCATTCCTGTGACACTAGTTATAGATTCCGATGCTTCACATCAGGTTTATGTATCCCTCTGACCTTCCTATTGACGATGAAACACAGAAATTGCATCGGAATTAAATACAAAAGGCACAATGCCGACATAAGTACATGTAGACCGACTTTTCCTACTGTCTATGATTTTAACCATTCCTGTGACACTAGTTATGGATTCCGATCGTTCATTTCAGGTTTACTGTATCCTTTGGTCCTACTTATTGACGATGAAACACAGATATTGCATCGGAATTAAATACAAAAAGCACAATGTCGAATTAAGTACAAAAAGGCTGACTCTTCCAACTGTCTATGTTTTGAACCATTCCTGTGCCACTAGTTATAGGTTCCGATGCTTCACTTCAGGTTTACTGTATCCCTCTGACCGTCTTATTGGCAATGAAACACAGAAATTGCATCGGAATTAAATAGAAAAGGCACAATGCCGACTTAAGTACTAGAAGACTGACTCTTCCTACTGTCTATGTTATGAACCATTCCTGTGACACTAGTTATAGATTCCGATGCTTCACTCCAGGTTTACTGTATCCCTTGGACCTTCTTATTGACGATGAAACACAGAAATTGCATCGGAATTAAATACAAAAGGCACAATGCCGACTAATGTACAAGAAGACTGACTCTTCCGACAGACTATGTTTAGAACCATTCCTGTGACACTAGTTATAGATTCCGGTGCTTCACTCCAGGTTTACTGTATCCTATGGACCTTCTTATTGACGATGAAACACAGAGATTGCATCAGAATTAAATAGAAAAGGCACAATGATGACTTAAGTACAAGAAGACTGACTCTTCTTACTGTATATGTTTTGAACCATTCCTGTGACTCCAGTTATGGATTCCGATGCTTCACTTCAGGTTTACTGTATCCCTCTGACCTTCGTATTGACGATGAAACACAGAAATTGCATCGCAATTAAATACAAATAGCACAATGCCGAATTAAGTATAAGAAGGCTGACTCTTCCAACTGTCTATGATTTGATCCATTCCTGTGCCACTAGTTATAGATTCCGATGCTTCACTTCAGGATTACTGTATCCCTCTGACCTCCTTATTGACGATGAAACACAGAAATTGCATCGGAATTAAATACAAAAGGCACAATGCCGACTTAAGTACATGAAGACTGATTCTTGTTACTGTCTATGTTTTGAACCATCCCTGTGACACTAGTTATAGATTCCGATGCTTCACTTCAGGATTACTGTATCCCTCCGACCTTCTTATTGACGATGAAACACAGAAATTTCATCGGAATAAAATACAAAAGGCACAATACTGACTTAAGTACAAGAGATCTGACTCTTCTTACTGACTATGTTTTGAACCATTCCTGTGACACTAGTCATAGATTCCGATGCTTAACTTCAGGATTACTGTATCCCTCTGACCTTCTTATTGACGATGAAACACAGAAACTGCATCGGAATTAAATACAAAAGACACAATGCCGACTAAAGTACAAGAAGACTGACTCTTCTGACAGTCTATGTATTGAACCATTCCTGTGGCACTAGTTATAGATTCCGGTGCTACACTCCAGGTTTACTGCATGCCTTTTACCTTCTTACTGACGCTGAAACACAGAAATTGCTACGAAAATGAATACAAAAGGCACAATGCCGACTTAAGTACAAGAAGACTGACTCTTCTTACTCTCTATGTTTTGAACCATTGCTGTGACACTAGTTATAGGTTCCGATGCTTCACATCAGGTTTATGTATCCTTCTGACCTTCCTATTGACGATGAAACCCAGAAATTGCATCGGAATTAAATACAAAAGGCACAATGCCGACATAAGTACATGTAGACCGACTTTTCCTACTGTCTATGATTTTAACCATTCCTGTGACACTAGTTATGGATTCCGATCGTTCATTTCAGGTTTACTGTATCCCTTGGTCCTTCTTATTGATGATGAAACACAGCAATTGGATCGGAATTAAATACAAAATTCACAATGCCGACTTAAGTACATGAAGACTGATTCTTGTTACTGTCTATGATTTGAACCATCCCTGTGACACTAGTTATAGATTCCGATGCTTAACTTCAGGATTACTGTATCCCTCTGAACGTCTTATTGACAATGAAACACAGAAATTGCATCGGAATTAAATACAAAAGGCACAATGCCGACTTAAGTACATGAAGACTGATTCTTGTTACTGTCTATGTTTGAACCGTCCCTGTGACACTAGTTATAGATTCCGATGCTTCACTTCAGGATTACTGTATCTCTCCGACCTTCTTATTGACAATGAAACACAGAAACTGCATCGGAATTAAATAGAAAAGAACAATGCCGACTTAAGTACGAGAAGACTGACTCTTCCTACTGTCTATGATTTGAACCATTCCTGTGACACTAGTCATAGATTCCGATGCTTCACTTCAAATTTACTGTATACCTATGACCTTCTTATTGACGATGAAACACAGAAATTGCATCGGAATTAAATACAAAAGGCACAACACCGACTTAAGTACAAGAAGACTAACACTTCTTACTGACTATGTTATGAACCATTCCTATGACACTAGTCATAGATTCCGATGCTCCACTTCAGGTTTACTGTATCCCTCTGACCTTCTTATTGACGATGAAACACAGAAATTGCATCGGAATAAAATAGAAAAGGCACAATACCGACTTAAGTACAAGAAGACTGAGTCTTCCCACTGTCTATGTTTTGAACCATTCCTGTGACACTAGTTTTTTATTCCGATGCTTCACTTCAGGTTTACTGTATCCCTTGGACCTTCTTATTGACGATGAAACACAGGAATTGCATTAGAATTAAATAGAAAAGGCACAATGATGACTTAAGTACAAGAAGACTGACTCTTCTTACTGACTATGATTTTAACCATTCCTGTGACAATAGTTATAGATTCCGATGCTTCACTTCAGGTTTACTGTATCCCTCTGACCTTCTTATTGACGACGAAACACAGAAATTGCATCGGAATTAAATAGAAAAGGCACAATGCCGATTTAAGTAAAAGAAGTCTGACTCTTCTTACTGTCTATGATTTGAACCATTCCTGTGGCACTAGTTATAGATTCCGATGCTTCACTCCAGGTTTACTGTATACCTTGGACCTTCTTATTGACGATGAAACACAGAAATTGCATTAGGATTAAATAGAAAAGGCACAATGATGACTTAAGTACAAGAAGTCTGGCTCTTCTTACTGACTATGATTTGAACCATTCCTGTGACACTAGTTATAGATTCCGATGCTTCACTTCAGGTTTACTGTATCCCTTGGACCTTTTTATTGACGATGAAACACAGAAATTGCATCGGAATTAAATACAATGAGCACAATGCCGATTTAAGTACAAGAAGACTGACTCTTCTTACTGACTATGTTTTGAACCATTCCTGTGACACTAGTTATAGGTTATGATGCTTCACTTCAGGTTTACTGTATCCCTCTGACCGTCTTATTGACAATGAAACACAGAAATTGCATCGGAATTAAATAGAAAAGGCAAAATGCCGACTTAAGTACTAGAAGACTGACTCTTCCCACTGTCTATGTTATGAACCATTCCTGTGACACTAGTTATAGATTCCGATGCTTCACTCCAGGTTTACTGTATCCCTTGGACCTTCTTATTGACAATGAAACACAGAAATTGCATCGGAATTAAATACAAAAGGCACAATGCCGACTAATGTACAAGGAGACTGACTCTTCCGACAGACTATGTTTAGAACCATTCCTGTGACACTAGTTATAGATTCCGGTGCTTCACTCCAGGTTTACTGTATCCCTTGGACCTTCGTATTGACGAAGAAACACAGCAATTGGATCGGAATTAAAAACAAAAGGCACAATGCCGACTTAAGTACAAGAAGACTGACTCTTCTTACTGTCTATGTTTTGAACCATTCCTGTGACACTAGTTATAGATTCCGATGCTACAATCCAGGTCTACTGCATCCCTTGGACGTTCTTATTGACGATGAAACACAGAAATTGCATCGGAATTAAATACAATAGGCACAAAGCAGACTTAAGTACAAGAAGACTGTCTCCTCTTACTGACTATGTTTTGAACTATTCCTGTGACACTAGTTATAGATTCCGATGCTTCACATCAGATTTACTGTATCCCTCTGACCATCTTATTGACAATGAAACACAGAAATTGCATCGGAATTAAATTCAAAAGGCACAATGCCGACTTAAGTACATGTTGACTGACTTTTCCTACTGTCTATGTTTTGAACCATGCCTGTGACACTAGTTATAGATTCCGATGCTGCACTTCAGGTTTACTGTATCCCTCTGACCTTCTTATTGACGATGAAACACAGAAATTGCATCGGAATTAAATACAAAAGGCACAAGGCCCACTTAAGTACAAGAAGACTGACTCTTCTTACTGTCTATGTTTTGAACCATTCCTGTTACACTAGTTATAGATTCCGATGCTTCAATTCTGGTCTACTGTATCCCGTGGTCCATCTTATTGACGATGAAACACAGAAATTGCATCGGAATTAAATACAATACGCACAATGCAGACTTAAGTACAAGAAGACTGACACTTCTTACTGACTATGTTTTGAACTGTTGTTGTGACACTAGTTATAGATTCCGATGCTTCACATCAGATTTACTGTATCCCTCTGACCGTCTTATTGACGATGAAACACAGAAATTGCATCGGAATTAAGTACAAAAGCCACAATGCCGACTTAAGTACATGTAGATTGACTTTTCCTACTGTCTATGTTTTGAACCATTCCTGTGACACTAGTTATTGATTCCGATGGTTCATTTCAGGTTTACTGTATCCCTTGGACCTTCTTATTGACGATGAAACACAGAAATTGCATCGGAATGAAATAGAAAAGGCACAATGCCGACTTAACTACAAGAAGACTGACTCTTCTTACTGACTATGTTTTGAACCATTCCTATGACACTAGTCATAGATTCCGATGCTCCACTTCAGGTTTACTGTATCCCTCTGACCGTCTTGTTGACGATGAAACACAGAAATACCATCGGAATTAAATAGAAAAGGCACAATGCCGACTTAAGTACAAGAAGACTGAATCTTACAACTCTCTATGCTTTGAACCATTCCTGTGACACTAGTTATAGTTTCCGATGCTTCACTTCAGAATTACTTTATCCCTCTGACCTTCTTATTGACGATAAAACACAGAAATAGCATCGGAATGAAATAGAAAAGGCACAATACCGACTTAAGTACAAGAAGACTGACTCTTCCCACTGTCTATGTTTTGAACCATTTATGTGACACTAGTTCTTTATTCCGATGCTTCACTTCAGGTTTACTGTATCCCTTGGACCTTCTTATTGACGATGAAACACAGAAATTGCATCGGAAATAAATAGAAAAGGCACAATGCCGACTTAAGTAAAAGACGTCTGACTCTTCTTACTGTCTATGTTTTGAACCATTCCTGTGACACTAGTTATAGACTCCGATGCATCACTCCAGGTTTACTGTATCCCTTGGAACTTCTTATTGACGATGAAACACAGAAATAGGATCGGAATTAAATACAAAAAGCACAATGCCGACTTAAGTAAATGAAGTCTGACTCTTCTTTCTGTCTATGGTTTGAACCATTCCTGTGACACTAGTTATAGATTCCGATGATTCACTTCAGGTTTACTGTATCCCTTGGACCTTCTTATTGACGAAGAAACACAGATATTGCATCGGAATTAAATACAAAAGGCACAATACCGACTTAAGTACAAGAAGACTGACTCTTCTTACTGACTCTGTTTTGAACCATTCCTGTGACACTAGTCATAGATTCCGATGCTTCGCTAAGGGTTTACTGTATCCCTTGGACCTTCTTATTGACGATGAAACACAGAAATAGCATCGGAATAAAATACAAAAGGCACAATGCCGACTTAAGTACAAGAAGGCTGACTCTTCTTACTGTCTATGCTTTTGAACCATCCCTGGGACACTAGTTATATATTCCGAAGCTTCACTCCAGGTTTACTGTATCCCTTGGACGTTCTTATTGACGATGAAACACAGAAATTGCATCGGAATTAAATACAAAAATCACAATGCCGACTTAAGTACAAGAAGGCTGACTCTTCTTACTGTCTATGCTTTTGAACCATTCCTGTGACACTAGTTATAGATTCCGATGCTTCACTGCAGGTTTACCGTATCCCTTGAACCTTCTTGTTGACGAAGAATACAGAAATTGCATCAGAATTAAATAGAAAATACACAATGATGACTTAAGTACAAGAAGACTGACTCATTTTTACTGACTATGTTTCGAACCATTCCTATGACACTAGTTATAGATTCCGATGCTTCACTTCAGGTTTACTGTATCCCTTGGACCTTCTTATTGACGATGAAACACAGAATTTGCATCGGAATTAAACAGAAAAGGCACAATGCCGACTTAAGTACATGAATACTGACTCATCTTACTGTCTATGTTTTGAACCGTCCCTGTGACACTAGTTATAGATTCCGATGCTTCATTCCAGTTTTACTGTATCCCTTGGACCTTCTTATTGACGATGAAACACAGAAATTGCATCGGAATTAAATACAATAGGCAAAATGCCGACTTAAGTACGAGAAGACTGACTCTTCCTACTGTCTATGATTTGAACCATTCCTGTGACACTAGTCATAGATTCCGATGCTTCACTTCAAATTTACTGTATCCCTCTGTCCTTCTTATTGACGATGAAACACAGAAATTGCATCGTAATGAAATAGAAAAGGCACAATACCGACTTAAGTACAAGAAGACTGAGTCTTCCCACTGTCTATGTCTTGAACCATTCCTGTGACACTAGTTTTTTATTCCGATGCTTCACTTCAGGTTTACTGTATCCCTTGGACCTTCTTATTGACGATGAAACACAGGAATTGCATTAGAATTAAATAGAAAATGCACAATGATGACTTAAGTACAAGAAGACTGACTCTTCTTACTGACTATGATTTTAACCATTCCTGTGACAATAGTTATAGATTCCGATGCTTCACTTCAGGTTTACTGTATCCCACTGACCTTCTTATTGACGACGAAACACAGAAATTGCATCGGAATTAAATAGAAAAGGCACAATGCCGATTTAAGTAAAAGAAGTCTGACTCGTCTTACTGTCTACGATTTGAACCATTCCTGTGGCACTAGTTACAGATTCCGATGCTTCACTCCAGGTTTACTGTATACCTTGGACCTTCTTATTGACGATGAAACACAGAAATTGCATTAGAATTAAATAGAAAAGGCACAATGATGACTTAAGTACAAGAAGACTGACTCTTCTTACTGACTATGATTTGAACCATTCCTGTGACACTAGTTATAGATTCCGATGCTTCACTTCTGGTTTACTGTATCCCTTGGACCTTCTTATTGACGATGAAACACAGAAATTGCATCGGAATCAAATACAATGAGCACAATGCCGATTTAAGTACAAGAAGACTGACTCTTCTTACTGTCTATGTCTTGAACCATTCCTGTGACACTAGTTATAGACTCCGATGCTTCACGCCAGGTTTACTGTATCCCTTGGCCCTTTTTATTGACGATGAAACACAGAAATTGAATCGGAATTAAATTCAAAAGGCACAATACCGGCTTAAGTAAAAGAAGTCTGACTCTTCTTACTGTCTGTGATTTGAACCATTCCTGTGACACTAGTTATAGATTCCGATGCTTCACTCCAGGTTTACTGTATCCCATGGATCTTCTTATTCACGATGAAACACAGAAATTGCATCAGAATTAAATAGAAATTACACAATGATGACGTAAGTACAAGAAGACTGACTCATTTTTACTGACTATGCTTTGAACCATTCCTGTGACACTAGTTATAGATTCCGATGCTTCACTTCAGGTTAACTGTATCCCTTGGACCTTCTTATTGACGATGAAACACAGAATTTGCGTCGGAATTAAACAGAAAAGGCACAATGCCGACTTAAGTACAAGAATACTGACTCATCTTACTATCTATGTTTTGAACCGTCCCTGTGACACTAGTTATAAATTCCGATGCTTCACTCCAGGTTTACTGTATCCCTTGGACCTTCTTATAGACTATGAAACACAGAAATTGCATCGGAATTAAATAACATGAGCACAATGCCGATTTAAGTACAAGAAGACTGACTCTTCTTACTGACTATGTTTTGAAGCATTCCTGTGACACTAGTTATAGACTCCGATGATCACTCCAGGTTAACTGTCTCCCTTGGAGCTTCTTATTGACGATGAAACACAGAAATTGCATCGGAATTAAATACAAATGCACAATGCCTACTTAAGTAAAAGAAGTCTGACTCTTCTTACTGACTATGTTTTGTACCATTCCTGTGACACTAGTCATAGATTCCGATGCTTCACTTCAGGATTACTGTATCCTTCTGACCTTCTTATTGACGATGAAACACAGAAATTGCATCGGAATTAAATACAAAAGGCACAATGTCGACTTAAGTACAGGAAGACTGACTCTTCTTACTGTCTATGTTTTGAACCATCCCTGGGACACTAGTTATAGATTCCGATGCTTCACTCGAGGTTTACTGTATCCCTTGGACCTTCTTATTGACGATGAAACACAGAAATTGCATCGGAATTAAATACAATAGGCAAAATGCCAACTTAAGTACGAGAAGACTGACTCTTCCTACTGTCTATGATTTGCACCATTCCTGTGACACTAGTCATAGATTCCGATGCTTCACTTCAGGTTTACTGTATACCTATGACCTTCTTATTGACGATGAAACACAGAAAGTGCATCGGAATTAAATACAAAAGGCGCAATACCGACTTAAGTACAAGAAGACTGACTCTTCTTACTGACTATGTTATGAACCATTCCTATGACACTAGTCATAGATTCCGATGCTCCACTTCAGGTTTATGGTATCCCTCTGACCGTCTTATTGACGATCAAACACAGAAATTGCATCGGAATTAAATAGAAAAGGCACAATGCCGACTTAAGTACAAGAAGACTGAATCTTCCAACTCTCTATGATTTGAACCATTCCTGTGACACTAGTTATAGATTCCGGTGCTTCACTTCAGGTTTACTGTATCCCTCTGTCCTTCTTATTGACGATGAAGCACAGAAATTGCATCGGAATGAAATAGAAAAGGCACAATACCGACTGAAGTACAAGAAGACTGAGTCTTCCCACTGTCTATGTTTTGAACCATTCCTGTGACATTAGTTTCTTTTTCCGATGCTTCACTTCAGGTTTACTGTATCCCTTGGACCTTCTTATTGACGATGAAACACAGTAATTGCATTAGAATTAAATAGAAAAGGCACAATGATGACTTAAGTACAAGAAGACTGACTCTTCTTACTCACTATGTTTTTAACCATTCCTGTGACACTAGTTATAGATTCCGATGCTTCACTTCAGGTTTACTGTATCCCTCTGACCTTCTTATTGACGACGAAACACAGAAATTGCATCGGAATTAAATACACTGAGCACAATGACGATTTAAGTACAAGAAGACTGACTCTTCTTACTGACTATTTTTTGAACCATTCCTGTGACACTAGTCATAGATTCCGATGATTCACTTCAGGATTACTGTATCCCTCTGACCTTCTTGTTGACGATGAAACACAGAAATTGCATTGGAATTAAATACAAAAGGCTAAATGCCGACTTAAGTACAAGAAGACTGACTCTTCCTACTGTCTATGATTTGAACCATTCCTGTGACACTGGTTACAAATTCCGATGCTTCACATCAAGTTTACTGTATCACTCTGACGTTCTTATTGACGATGAAACTCAGAAATTGCATCGGAATTTAATACAAAAGGCACAATGCCGAACTAAGTACAAGAAGACTGACTCTTCTTACTGTCTATGTCTTGAACCATTCCTGTGACACTAGTTATAGACTCCGATGCTTCACGCCAGGTTTACTGTATCCCTTGGCCCTTTTTATTGACGATGAAACACAGAAATTGAATCGGAATTAAATTCAAAAGGCACAATACCGGCCTAAGTAAAAGAAGTCTGACTCTTCTTACTGTCTGTGATTTGAACCATTCCTGTGACACTAGTTATAGATTCCGATGCTTCACTCCAGGTTTACTGTATCCCTTGAACCTTCTTATTGACGATGAAACACAGAAATTGCATCAGATTTAAATAGAAATTACACAATGATGACTTACGTACAAGAAGACTGTCACATTTTTACTGACTATGTTTTGAACCATTCCTGTGACACTAGTTATAGATTCCGATGCTTCCCTTCAGGTTTACTGTATCCCTTGGACCATCTTATTGACGATGAAACACAGAATTTGCGTCGGAATTAAACAGAAAAGGCACAATGCCGACTTAAGTACAAGAATACTGACTCATCTTACTGTCTATGTTTTGAACCGTCCCTGTGACACTAGTTATAGATTCCGATGCTTCACTCTGGGTTTACTGTATCCCTTGGACCTTCTTATTGACTATGAAATACAGAAATTGCATCGGAATTAAATACAATGAGCACAATGCCGATTTAAGTACAAGAAGACTGACTCTTCTTACTGACTATGTTTTGAAGCATTCCTGTGACACTAGTTATAGACTCCGATGATCACTCCAGGTTAACTGTCTCCCTTGGACCTTCTTATTGACGATGCAACACAGAAATTGCATCGAAATTAAATACAAATGCACAATGCCGACTTATGTAAAAGAAGTCTGACTCTTCTTACTGACTATGTTTTGTACCATTCCTGTGACACTAGTCATAGATTCCGATGCTTCACTTCAGGATTACTGTATCCCTCTGACCTCCTTATTGACGATGAAACACAGAAATTGCATCGGAATTTAATACAAAAGGCACAATGCCGACTTAAGTACATGAAGACTGATTCTTGTTACTGTCTATGCTTTGAACCATCCCTGTGACACTAGTTATAGATTCCGATGCTTCACTTCAGGATTACTGTATCCCTCCGACCTTCTTATTGACGATGAAACACAGAAATTTCATCGGAATAAAATACAAAAGGCACAATACCGACTTAAGTACAAGAGGACTGACTCTTCTTACTGACTATGTTTTGAACCATTCCTGTGATACTAGTCATAGATTGCGATGCTTAACTTCAGGATTACTGTATCCCTCTGACCTTCTTATTGACGATGAAACACAGAAACTGCATCGGAATTAAATACAAAAGACACAATGCCGACTAAAGTACAAGAAGACTGACTCTTCTGACAGCCTATGTATTGAACCATTCCTGTGGCACTAGTTATAGATTCCGGTGCTACACTCCAGGTTTACTGTATGCCTTAGACCTTCTTACTGACGATGAAACACAGAAATTGCTACGGAAATGAATACAAAAGGCACAATGCCGACTTAAGTACAAGAAGACTGACTCTTCTTACTGTCTAAGTTTCGAACCATTCCTGTGACACTAGTTATAGATTCCGATGCTTCACATCAGGTTTATGTATCCCTCTGACCTTCCTATTGACGATGAAACACAGAAATTGCATCGGAATTAAATACAAAAGGCACAATGCCGACTTAAGTACATGTAGACCGACTTTTCCTACTGTCTATGATTTTAACCATTCCTGTGACACTAGTTATGGATTCCGATCGTTCATTTCAGGTTTACTGTATCCCTTGGACCTTCTTATTGACGATGAAACACAGATATTGCATCGGAATTAAATGCAAAAGGCAGAATGCCGAATTAAGTACAAGAAGGCTGACTCTTCCAACTGTCTATGTTTTGAACCATTCCTGTGCCACTAGTTATAGATTCCGATGCTTCACTTCAGGTTTACTGTATCCCTCTGACCGTCTTATTGACAATGAAACACAGAAATTGCATCGGAATTAAATAGAAAAGGCACAATGCCGACTTAAGTACTAGAAGACTGACTCTTCCTACTATCTATGTTTTGTACCATTCCTGTGACACTAGTTATAGATTCCGATGCTTCACTCCAGGTTTACTGTATCCCTTGGACCTTCTTATTGACGATGAAACACAGAAATTGCATCGGAATTAAATACAAAAGGCACAATGCCGACTAATGTACAAGAAGACTGACTCTTCCGACAGACTATGTTTTGAACCATTCCTGTGACACTAGTTATAGATTCCGGTGCTTCACTCCAGGTTTACTGTATCCCTTGGACCTTCTTATTGACGATGAAACACAGAGATTGCATCAGAATTAAATAGAAAAGGCACAATGATGACTTAAGTACAAGAAGACTGACTCTTCTTACTGTATATGTTTTGAATCATTCCTGTGACTCCAGTTATAGATTCCGATGCTTCACTTCAGGTTTACTGTATCCCTCTGACCTCCTTATTGACGATGAAACACAGAAATTGCATCGGAATTAAATACAAAAGGCACAATGCCGACATATGTACATGAAGACTGATTCTTGTTACTGTCTATGTTTTGAACCAGCCCTGTGACACTAGTTATAGATTCCGATGCTTCACTTCAGGATTACTGTATCCCTCCGACCTTCTTATTGACGATAAAACACAGAAATTTCATCCGAATAAAATACAAAAGGCACAATACCGACTTAAGTACAAGAGGACTGACTCTTCTTACTGACTATGTTTTGAACCATTCCTGTGACACTAGTCATAGATTCCGATGCTTAACTTCAGGATTACTGTATCCCTCTGACCTTCTTATTGACGATGAAACACAGAAACTGCATCGGAATTAAATACAAAAGACACAATGCCGACTAAAGTACAAGAAGACTGACTCTTCTGACAGTCTATGTATTGAACCATTCCTGTGGCACTAGTTATAGATTCCGGTGCTACACTGCAGGTTTACTCTATGCCTTTTACCTTCTTACTGACGATGAAACACAGAAATTGCTACGGAAATGAATACAAAAGGCACAATGCCGACTTAAGTACAAGAAGACTGACCCTTCTTACTGTGTATGTTTTGAACCATTCCTGTGATACTAGTTATAGATTCCGATGCTTCACATCAGGTTTATGTATCCCTCTGACCTTCCTATTGACGATGAAACACAGAAATTGCATCGGAATTAAATACGAAAGGCACAATGCCGACATAAGTACATGTAGACCGACTTTTCCTACTGTCTATGATTTTAACCATTCCTGTGACACTAGTTATGGAGTCCGATCGTTCATTTCAGGTTTACTGTATCCCTTGGACCTTCTTATTGACGATGAAACACAGATATTGCATCGGAATTAAATACAAAAGGCACAATGTCGAATTAAGTACAAGAAGGCTGACTCTTCCAACTGTCTATGCTTTGAACCATTCCTGTGACACTAGTTACAGATTCCGATGCTTCACTCCAGGTTTACTGTATCCCTTGGACCTTCTTATTGACGATGAAACACAGAAATTGCATCGGAATTAAATACAAAAGGCACAATGCCGACTAATGTACAAGAAGACTGACTCTTCCGACAGACTATGTTTAGAACCATTCCTGTGACACTAGTTAAAGATTCCGGTGCTTCACTCCAGGTTTACTGTATCCCTTGGTCCTTCTTATTGACGATGAAACACAGAAATTGCATCAGAATTAAATAGAAAAGGCACAATGATGACTTAAGTACAAGAAGACTGACTCTTCTTACTGTATATGTTTTGAACCATTCCTGTGACTCTAGTTATAGATTCCGATGCTTCACTTCAGGTTTACTGTATCCCTCTGACCTTCTTATTGACGATGAAACACAGAAATTGCATCGGAATTAAATACAAAAGGCACAATGCCCACTTAAGTACAAGAAGACTGACTCTTCTTACTGTCTATGTTTTGAACCATTCCTCTTACACTAGTTATAGATTCCGATGCTTCAATTCAGGTCTACTGTATCCCGTGGAATTTCTTATTGACGATGAAACACAGAAATTGCATCGGAATTAAATACAATACGCACAATGCAGGCTTAAGTACAAGAAGACTGACACTTCTTACTGACTATGTTTTGAACTGTTGTTGTGACACTAGTTATAGATTCCGATGCTACACATCTGATTTACTGTATCCCTCTGACCGTCTTATTGACGATGAAACACAGAAATTGCATCGGATTTAAATACAAAAGCCACAATGCCGACTTAAGTACATGTAGACTGACTTTTCCTACTGTCTATGTTTTGAACCATTCCTGTGACACTAGTTATAGATTACGATGGTTCATTTCAGGTTTACTGTATCCCATGGACCTTCTTATTGACGATGAAACACAGAAATTGCATCGGAATGAAATAGAAAAGGCACAATGCTGACTTAACTACAAGAAGACTTACACTTCTTTCCGACTATGCTTTGAACCATTCCTGTGACACTAGTTATAGATTCCGATGCTTAACTTCAGGACTACTGTATCCCTTGACCTTCTTATTGACGATGAAACACAGAAATTGCATCGGAATTAAATAGCAAAGGCACAATGCCGATTTATGTAGAAGAATACTGACTCATCTTACCGTCTATGTTTTGAACCGTTCCTGTGACACTAGTTATAGATTCCGATGCTTCACTCCAGGTTTACTGTATCCGCTGGACCTTCTTATTGACGATGAAACACAGATATTGCATCGGAATTAAATACAAAAGGCACAATGACGACTAAAGTACAAGAAGACTGATTATTCTTACTGTCTATGTATGAACCATCCCTGTGACACTAGTTATAGATTCCGATGCTTCACTCCAGGTTTACTGTATCCCTATGACCTTCTTATTGACGATGAAACACAGAAATTGCATCGGAATTAAATACAATAGGCACAATGCCGACTTAAGTACAAGAAGACTGACTCTTCCTACTGTCTATGTTTTGAACCATTCCTGTGACACTAGTCATAGATTCCGATGAATCACTTCAGCTTTACTGTATCCCTTGGACCCTCTTATTGACGATGAAACACAGAAATTGCATCGGAATTAAATACAAAAGGCACAATACCGACTTAAGTACAAGAGGACTGACTCTTCTTACTGACTATGTTTTGAACCATTCCTGTGACACTAGTCATAGATTCCGATGCTTATCTTCAGGATTCCTGTATCCCTCTGACCTTCTTATTGACGATGAAACACAGAAACTGCATCGGAATTAAATACAAAAGGCACAATGCCGACTAAAGTACAAGAAGACTGTCTCTTCTGACAGTCTATGTTTTGAACCATTCCTGTGGCACTAGTTATAGATTCCGGTGCTACACTCCAGGTTTACTGTATCCCTTGGACCTTCTTACTGACGATGAAACACAGAAATTGCATCGGAAATAAATACAAAAGGCACAATGCCGACTTAAGTACAAGAAGACTGACTCTTCTTACTGTCTATGTTTTGAATCATTCCTGTGACAGTAGTTATAGATTCCGATGCTTCACTTCAGGTTTATGTATCCCTCTGACCTACCTATTGACGATGAAACACAGAAATTGCATCGGAATTAAAAACAAAAGGCACAATGCCGAATTAAGAACATGTAGACTGACTTATCCCACTGTCTATGATTTGAACCATTCCTGTGACACTTGTTATGGATTCCGATCGTTCATTTCAGGTTTACTGTATCCCTTGGACCTTTTTATTGACGATGAAAAACAGATATTGCATCGGAATTAAATACAAAAGTCACAACGCCGAATTAAGTACAAGAAGGCTGACTCTTCCAACTGTCTATGTTTTGAACCATTCCTGTGCCACTAGTTATAGATTCCGATGCTTCACTTCAGGTTTACTGTATACCTCTGACAGTCTTATTGACAATGAAACACAGAAATTGCATCGGAATTAAATAGAAAAGGCACAATGCCGACTTAAGTACTAGAAGATTGACTCTTCCTACTGTCTATGCTTTGAACCATTCCTGTGACACTAGTTATAGATTCCGATGCTTCACTCCAGGTTTACTGTATGCCTTGGACCTTCTTATTGACGATGAAACACAGAAATTGCATCGGAATTAAATACAAAAGGCACAATGCCGACTAATGTACTAGAAGACTGACTCTTCCGACAGTCTATGTTTAGAACCATTCCTGTGACACTAGTTATAGATTCCGGTGCTTCACTCCAGGTTAACTGTATCCCTCTGACCTTCTTATTGACAATGAAACACAGAAATTGCATCGGAATTAAATACAAAAGCACAATGCCGACTTAAGTACAAGCAGACTGATTCTTCTTACTGTCTATGTTTTGAACCATCCCTGTGACACTAGTTATAGATTCCGATGCTTCACTCCAGGTTTACTGTATCCCTATGACCTTCTTATTGACGATGAAACACAGAAATTGCATTGGAATTAAATACAATAGGCACAATGCCGACTTAAGTACAAGAAGACTGACTCTTCTTACTGTCTATGTTTTAAACCATTCCTGTGACACTAGTCATAGATTCCGATGCTTCACTTCAGGTTTACTGTATCCCTTGGACCCTCTTATTGACGATGAAACACAGAAATTGCATCGGAATTGAATACAAAAGGCACAATACCGACTTAAGTACAAGAGGACTGACTCTTCTTACAGTCTATGTTTTTACCATTCCTGTGGCACTACGTATAGATTCCAGTGCTACACTCCAGGTTTACTGTATCCCTTGGACCTTCTTACTGACGATGAAACACAGAAATTGCATCGGAAATAAATACAAAAGGCACAATGCCGTCTTAAGTACAAGAAGACTGACTCTTCTTACTGTCTATGTTTTGACCCATTCCTGTGACACTAGTTATAGACTCCGATGCTTCACATCAGGTTTATGTATCCCTCTGACCTTCCTATTGACGATGAAACACAGAAATTGCATCGGAATTAAATAAAAAAGGCACAAAGCCGACTTAAGTACATGTAGACCGACTTTTCCCACTGTCTATGATTTGAACCATTCCTGTGCCACTTGTTATGGATTCCGATCGTTCATTTCTGGTTTACTGTATCCCTTGGACCTTCTTATTGACGATGAAACACAGATATTGCATCGGAATTAAATACAAAAGGCACAATGCCGAATTAGGTACAAGAAGGCTGACTCTTCCAACTGTCTATGTTTTGAACCATTCCTGTGCCACTAGTTATGGATTCCGATGCTTCACTTTAGGTTTGTTGTATACCTCTGACCGTCTTATTGACAAAGAATCACAGAAATTGCATCGGAATTAAATAGAAAAGGCACAATGCCGACTTAAGTACTAGAAGACTGACTCTTCCTACTGTCTATGTTTTGAACCATTCCTGTGACACGAGTTATAGATTCCGATGCTTCACTCCAGGTTTACTGTATCCCTTGGACCTTCTTAGTGACGATGAAGCACAGAAATTGCTTCGGAATTAAATACAAAAGGCACAATGCCGACTAATGTACAAGAAGACTGACTCTTCCGACAGTCTATGTTTAGAACCATTCCTGTGACACTAGTTAGAGATTCCGGTGCTTTACTCCAGGTTTACTGTATCCCTCTGACCTTCTTATTGACTATGAAACACAGAAATTGCAACGGAAGTAAATACAAAAGGCACAATGCCAACTTAAGTACAAGAAGACTGACTCTTCTTACTGTCTTTGTTTTGAACCATTCCTGTGACACTAGTTACAGATTCCGATGCTACAATTCAGTTCTATTGTATCCCTTGGACCTACTTATTGACGATGAAACACAGAAATTGCATCGGAATTAAATACAATACGCACAATGCAGACTTAAGTACAAGAAGACTGACCTTTCTTACTGACTATGTTTTGAACTGTTGTTGTGACACTAGTTATAGATTCCGATGCTTCACATCAGATTTACTGTATCCCTCTGACCGTGTTATTGACGATGAAACACAGAAATTGCATCGGAATTAAATAGAAAAGGCACAATGCCGACTTAAGTACTAGAAGACTGACTCTTCCTACTGTCTATGTTATGAACCATTCCTGTGACACTAGTTATAGATTCCGATGCTTCACTCCAGGTTTACTGTATCCCTTGGACCTTCTTATTGACGATGAAACACAGAAATTGCATCGGAATTAAATACAAAAGGCACAATGCCGACTAATGTACAAGAAGACTGACTCTTCCGACAGACTATGTTTAGAACCATTCCTGTGACACTAGCTATAGATTCCGGTGCTTCACTCCAGGTTTACTGTATCCCTTGGACCTTCTTATTGACGATGAAACACAGAAATTGCATCAGAATTAAATAGAAAAGGCACAATGATGACTTAAGTACAAGAAGACTGACTCTTATTACTGTATATGTTTTGAACCATTCCTGTGACTCTAGTTATAGATTCCGATGCTTCACTTCAGGTTTACTGTATCCCTCTGACCTTCGTATTGACGATGAAACACAGCAATTGGATCGGAATTAAATACAAAAGGCACAATGCCGACTTAAGTACAAGAAGACTGACTCTTCTTACTGTCTATGTTTTGAACCATTCCTGTGACACTAGTTATAGATTCCGATGCTACAATTCAGGTCTACTGCATCCCTTGGACGTTCTTATTGACGATGAAACACAGAAATTGCATCGGAATTAAATACAATAGGCACCAAGCAGACTTAAGTACAAGAAGACTGACTCCTCTTACTGACTATGTTTGAACTATTCCTGTGACACCAGTTATAGATTCCGATGCTTCACATCAGATTTACTGTATTCCTCTGACCATCTTATTGACGATGAAACACAGAAATTGCATCGGAATTAAATTCGAAAGGCACAATGCCGACTTAAGTACATGTAGACTGACTTTTCCTACTGTCTATGTTTTGAACCATGCCTGTGACACTAGTTATGGATTCCGATGCTGCACGTCAGGTTTACTGTATCCCTCTGACCTTCTTATTGACGATGAAACACAGAAATTGCATCGGAATTAAATACAAAAGGCACAATGCCGACTTAAGTACATGTAGACTGACTTTTCCTACTGTCTATGTTTTGAACCATTCCTGTGACACTAGTTATAGATTCCGATGCTACAATTCAGGTCTACTGCATCCCTTGGACGTTCTTATTGACGATGAAACACAGAAATTGCATCGGAATTAAATACAATAGGCACCAAGCAGACTTAAGTACAAGAAGACTGACTCTTCTTACTGTCTATGTTTTGAACCATTCCTCTTACACTAGTTATAGATTCCGATGCTTCAATTCAGGTCTACTGTATCCCGTGGACCTTCTTATTGACGATGAAACACAGAAATTGCATCGGAATTAAATACAATACGCACAATGCAGACTTAAGTACAAGAAGACTGACACTTCTTACTGACTATGTTTTGAACTGTTGTTGTGACACTAGTTATAGATTCCGATGCTTCACATCAGATTTACTGTATCCCTCTGACCGTCTTATTGACGATGAAACACAGAAATTGCATCGGAATTAAATACAAAAGCCACAATGCCGACTTAAGTACATGTAGACTGACTTTTCCTACTGTCTATGTTTTGAACCATTCCTGTGACACTAGTTATAGATTACGATGGTTCACTCCAGGTTTACTATATCCCTTGGACCTTCTTATTGACGATGAAACACAGAAATTGCATCGGAATAAAATAGAAAAGGCACAATGACGACTAAAGTACAAGAAGACTGATTATTCTTACTGTCTATGTTTGAACCATCCCAGTGACACTAGTTATAGATTCCGATGCTTCACTCCAGGTTTACTGTATCCCTATGACCTTCTTATTGACGATGAAACACAGAAATTGCATCGGAATTAAATTGAAAAGGCACAATGCCGACTTATGTGCAAGAATACTGACTCATCTTACTGTCTATGTTTTGAACCGTCACTGTGACACTAGTTATAGATTCCGATGCTTCACTCCAGGTTTACTGTATCCGTTGGACCTTCTTATTGACGATGAAACACAGAAATTGCATCGGAATTAAATACAAAAGGCACAATGACGACTAAAGTACAAGAAGACTGATTATTCTTACTGTCTATGTTTGAACCATCCCAGTGACACTAGTTATAGATTCCGATGCTTCACTCCAGGTTTACCGTATCCCTATGACCTTCTTATTGACGATGAAACACAGAAATTGCATCGGAATTAAATACAATAGGCACAATGCCGACTTAAGTACAAGAAGACTGACTCTTCCTACTGTCTATGTTTTGAACCATTCCTGTGACACTAGTCATAGATTCCGATGAATCACTTCAGCTTTACTGTATCCCTTGGACCCTCCTATTGACGATGAAACACAGAAATTGCATCGGAATTACATACAAAAGGCACAATACCGACTTAAGTACAAGAGGACTGACTCTTCTTACTGACTATGTTTTGAACCATTCCTGTGACACTAGTCATAGATTCCGATGCTTATCTTCAGGATTCCTGTATCCCTCTGACCTTCTTATTGACGATGAAACACAGAAACTGCATCGGAATTAAATACAAAAGGCACAATGCCGACTAAAGTACAAGAAGACTGACTCTTCTGACAGTCTATGTTTTGAACCTTTCCTGTGGCACTAGTTATAGATTCCGGTGCTACACTCCAGGTTTACTGTATCCCTTGGACCTTCTTACTGACGATGAAACACAGAAATTGCATCGGAAATAAATACAAAAGGCACAATGCCGACTTAAGTACAAGAAGACTGACTCTTCTTACTGTCTATGTTTTGAATCATTCCTGTGACACTAGTTATAGATTCCGACGCTTCACTTCAGGTTTATGTATCCCTCTGACCTACCTATTGACGATGAAACACAGAAATTGCATCGGTATTAAAAACAAAAGGCACAATGCCGACTTAAGAACATGTAGACTGACTTATCCTACTGTCTATGATTTGAACCATTCCTGTGACACTTGTTATGGATTCCGATCGTTCATTTCAGGTTTACTGTATCCCTTGGACCTTTTTATTGACGATGAAAAACAGATATTGCATCGGAATTAAATACAAAAGTCACAACGCCGAATTAAGTACAAGAAGGCTGACTCTTCCAACTGTCTATGTTTTGAACCATACCTGTGCCACTAGTTATAGATTCCGATGCTTTACTTCAGGTTTACTGTATACCTCTGACAGTCTTATTGACAATGAAACACAGAAATTGCATCGGAATTAAATAGAAAAGGCACAATGCCGACTTAAGTACTAGAAGATTGACTCTTCCTACTGTCTATGCTTTGAACCATTCCTGTGACACTAGTTATAGATTCCGATGCTTCACTCCAGGTTTACTGTATGCCTTGGACCTTCTTATTGACGATGAAACACAGAAATTGCATCGGAATTAAATACAAAAGGCACAATGCCGACTAATGTACAAGAAGACTGACTCTTCCGACAGTCTATGTTTAGAACCATTCCTGTGACACTAGTTATAGATTCCGGTGCTTCACTCCAGGTTAACTGTATCCCTCTGACCTTCTTATTGACAATGAAACACAGAAATTGCATCGGAATTAAATACAAAAGCACAATGCCGACTTAAGTACAAGCAGACTGATTCTTCTTACTGTCTATGTTTTGAACCATTCCTGTGACACTAGTTATAGATTCCGATGCTACAATTCAGGTCTACTGCATCCCTTGGACGTTCTTATTGACGATGAAACACAGAAATTGCATCGGAATTAAATACAATAGGCACCAAGCAGACTTAAGTACAAGAAGACTGACTCTTCTTACTGACTATGTTTTGAACTATTCCTGTGACACCAGTTATAGATTCCGATGCTTTACATCAGATTTACTGTATCCCTCTGACCATCTTATTGACGATGAAACACAGAAATTGCATCGGAATTAAATTCGAAAGGCTCAATGCCGACTTAAGTACATGTAGACTGACATTTCCTACTGTCTATGTTTTGAACCATGCCTGTGACACTAGTTATGGATTCCGATGCTGCACGTCAGGTTTACTGTATCCCTCTGACCTTCTTATTGACGATGAAACACAGAAATTGCATCGGAATTAAATACAAAAGGCACAATGCCCACTTAAGTACAAGAAGACTGACTCTTCTTACTGTCTATGTTTTGAACCATTCCTCTTACACTAGTTATAGATTCCGATGCTTCAATTCAGGTCTACTGTATCCCGTGGACCTTCTTATTGACGATGTAACACAGAAATTGCATCGGAATTAAATACAATACGCACAATGCAGACTTAAGTACAAGAAGACTGACACTTCTTACTGACTATGTTTCGAACTGTTGTTGTGACACTAGATATGGATTCCGATGCTTCACATCAGAGTTACTGTATCCCTCTGACCGTCTTATTGACGATGAAACACAGAAATTGCATCGGAATTAAATACAAAAGGCTCAATGCTGAATTAAGTACAAGAAGTCTGACTCTTCTTACTGTCATTGTTTGAACCAATCCTGTGGCATTAGTTGTAGAGTCTGATGCTTCACTCCAGGTTTACTGTATCCCTTGGACCTTCTTATTGACGATGTAACACAGAAATTGCATCGGAATTAAAGACAAAAGGCACAATGCCGACATCAGTAAAAGGAGTCTGACTCTTCTTACTGTCTGTGTTTTGAACCATTCCTGTGACACTAGTTATAGTTTCCGATGCTTCACTTCCCGTTTACTGTATCCCTTTGGCCTTCTTATTGACGATGTAACACAGAAATTGCATCGGAATTAAATAGAAAAGTCACAATGCCGACTTATGTACAAGAATACTGACTCATCTTACTGTCTATGTTTTGAACCGTCACTGTGACACTAGTTATAGATTCCGATGCTTCACTCCAGGTTTACTGTATCCGTTGGACCTTCTTATTGACGATGAAACAGAGAAATTGCATCGGAATTAAATACAAAAGGCACAATGACGACTAAAGTACAAGAAGACTGATTATTCTTACTGTCTATGTTTGAACCATCCCAGTGACACTAGTTATAGATTCCGATGCTTCACTCCAGGTTTACTGTATCCCTATGACCTTCTTATTGACGATGTAACACAGAAATTGCATCGGAATTAAATAGAAAAGTCACAATGCCGACTTAAGTACAAGAAGACTGACTCTTCCTACTGTCTATGTTTTGAACCATTCCTGTGACACTAGTCATAGATTCCGATGAATCACTTCAGCTTTACTGTATCCCTTGGTCCCTCCTATTGACGATGAAACACAGAAATTGCATCGGAATTAAATACAAAAGGCACAGTACCGACTTAAGTACAAGAGGACTGACTCTTCTTACTGACTATGTTTTGAACCATTCCTGTGACACTAGTCATAGATTCCGATGCTTATCTTCAGGATTCCTGTATCCCTCTGACCTTCTTATTGACGATGAAACACAGAAACTGCATCGGAATTAAATACAAAAGGCACAATGCCGACTAAAGTACAAGAAGACTGACTCTTCTGACAGTCTATGTTTTGAACCATTCCTGTGGCACTAGTTATAGATTCCGGTGCTACACTCGAGGTTTACTGTATCCCTTGGACCTTCTTACTGACGATGAAACACAGAAATTGCATCGGAAATAAATACAAAAGGCACAATGCCGACTTAAGTACAAGAAGACTGACTCTTCTTACTGTCTATGTTTTGAATCATTCCTGTGACACTAGTTATAGATTCCGATGCTTCACTTCAGGTTTATGTATCCCTCTGACCTACCTATTGACGATGAAACACAGAAATTGCATCGGAATTAAAAACAAAAGGCACAATGCCGACTTAAGAACATGTAGACTGACTTATCCTACTGTCTATGATTTGAACCATTCCTGTGACACTTGTTATGGATTCCGATCGTTCATTTCAGGTTTACTGTATCCCTTGGACCTTTTTATTGACGATGAAAAACAGATATTGCATCGGAATTAAATACAAAAGTCACAACGCCGAATTAAGTACAAGAAGGCTGACTCTTCCAACTGTCTATGTTTTGAACCATTCCTGTGCCACTAGTTATAGATTCCGATGCTTCACTTCAGGTTTACTGTATACCTCCGACAGTCTTATTGACAATGAAACACAGAAATTGCATCGGAATTAAATAGAAAAGGCACAATGCCGACTTAAGTACTAGAAGATTGACTCTTCCTACTGTCTATGCTTTGAACCATTCCTGTGACACTAGTTATAGATTCCGATGCTTCACTCCAGGTTTACTGTATGCCTTGGACCTTCTTATTGACGATGAAACACAGAAATTGCATCGGAATTAAATACAAAAGGCACAATGCCGACTAATGTACAAGAAGACTGACTCTTCCGACAGTCTATGTTTAGAACCATTCCTGTGACACTAGTTATAGATTCCGGTGCTTCACTCCAGGTTAACTGTATCCCTCTGACCTTCTTATTGACAATGAAACACAGAAATTGCATCGGAATTAAATACAAAAGCACAATGCCGACTTAAGTACAAGCAGACTGATTCTTCTTACTGTCTATGTTTTGAACCATTCCTGTGACACTAGTTATAGATTCCGATGCTACAATTCAGGTCTACTGCATCCCTTGGACGTTCTTATTGACGATGAAACACAGAAATTGCATCGGAATTAAATACAATAGGCACCAAGCAGACTTAAGTACAAGAAGACTGACTCTTCTTACTGACTATGTTTTGAACTATTCCTGTGACACCAGTTATAGATTCCGATGCTTTACATCAGATTTACTGTATCCCTCTGACCATCTTATTGACGATGAAACACAGAAATTGCATCGGAATTAAATTCGAAAGGCTCAATGCCGACTTAAGTACATGTAGACTGACATTTCCTACTGTCTATGTTTTGAACCATGCCTGTGACACTAGTTATGGATTCCGATGCTGCACGTCAGGTTTACTGTATCCCTCTGACCTTCTTATTGACGATGAAACACAGAAATTGCATCGGAATTAAATACAAAAGGCACAATGCCCACTTAAGTACAAGAAGACTGACTCTTCTTACTGTCTATGTTTTGAACCATTCCTCTTACACTAGTTATAGATTCCGATGCTTCAATTCAGGTCTACTGTATCCCGTGGACCTTCTTATTGACGATGTAACACAGAAATTGCATCGGAATTAAATACAATACGCACAATGCAGACTGAAGTCCAAGAAGACTGACACTTCTTACTGACTATGTTTCGAACTGTTGTTGTGACACTAGATATGGATTCCGATGCTTCACATCAGAGTTACTGTATCCCTCTGACCGTCTTATTGACGATGAAACACAGAAATTGCATCGGAATTAAATACAAAAGGCTCAATGCTGAATTAAGTACAAGAAGTCTGACTCTTCTTACTGTCATTGTTTGAACCAATCCTGTGGCATTAGTTGTAGAGTCTGATGCTTCACTCCAGGTTTACTGTATCCCTTGGACCTTCTTATTGACGATGTAACACAGAAATTGCATCGGAATTAAAGACAAAAGGCACAATGCCGACATCAGTAAAAGGAGTCTGACTCTTCTTACTGTCTGTGTTTTGAACCATTCCTGTGACACTAGTTATAGTTTCCGATGCTTCACTTCCCGTTTACTGTATCCCTTTGGCCTTCTTATTGACGATGTAACACAGAAATTGCATCGGAATTAAATAGAAAAGTCACAATGCCGACTTATGTCCAAGAATACTGACTCATCTTACTGTCTATGTTTTGAACCGTCACTGTGACACTAGTTATAGATTCCGATGCTTCACTCCAGGTTTACTGTATCCGTTGGACCTTCTTATTGACGATGAAACAGAGAAATTGAATCGGAATTAAATACAAAAGGCACAATGACGACTAAAGTACAAGAAGACTGATTATTCTTACTGTCTATGTTTGAACCATCCCAGTGACACTAGTTATAGATTCCGATGCTTCACTCCAGGTTTACTGTATCCCTATGACCTTCTTATTGACGATGTAACACAGAAATTGCATCGGAATTAAATAGAAAAGTCACAATGCCGACTTAAGTACAAGAAGACTGACTCTTCCTACTGTCTATGTTTTGAACCATTCCTGTGACACTAGTCATAGATTCCGATGAATCACTTCAGCTTTACTGTATCCCTTGGTCCCTCCTATTGACGATGAAACACAGAAATTGCATCGGAATTAAATACAAAAGGCACAGTACCGACTTAAGTACAAGAGGACTGACTCTTCTTACTGACTATGTTTTGAACCATTCCTGTGACACTAGTCATAGATTCCGATGCTTATCTTCAGGATTCCTGTATCCCTCTGACCTTCTTATTGACGATGAAACACAGAAACTGCATCGGAATTAAATACAAAAGGCACAATGCCGACTAAAGTACAAGAAGACTGACTCTTCTGACAGTCTATGTTTTGAACCATTCCTGTGGCACTAGTTATAGATTCCGGTGCTACACTCGAGGTTTACTGTATCCCTTGGACCTTCTTACTGACGATGAAACACAGAAATTGCATCGGAAATAAATACAAAAGGCACAATGCCGACTTAAGTACAAGAAGACTGACTCTTCTTACTGTCTATGTTTTGAATCATTCCTGTGACACTAGTTATAGATTCCGATGCTTCACTTCAGGTTTATGTATCCCTCTGACCTACCTATTGACGATGAAACACAGAAATTGCATCGGAATTAAAAACAAAAGGCACAATGCCGACTTAAGAACATGTAGACTGACTTATCCTACTGTCTATGATTTGAACCATTCCTGTGACACTTGTTATGGATTCCGATCGTTCATTTCAGGTTTACTGTATCCCTTGGACCTTTTTATTGACGATGAAAAACAGATATTGCATCGGAATTAAATACAAAAGTCACAACGCCGAATTAAGTACAAGAAGGCTGACTCTTCCAACTGTCTATGTTTTGAACCATTCCTGTGCCACTAGTTATAGATTCCGATGCTTCACTTCAGGTTTACTGTATACCTCCGACAGTCTTATTGACAATGAAACACAGAAATTGCATCGGAATTAAATAGAAAAGGCACAATGCCGACTTAAGTACTAGAAGATTGACTCTTCCTACTGTCTATGCTTTGAACCATTCCTGTGACACTAGTTATAGATTCCGATGCTTCACTCCAGGTTTACTGTATGCCTTGGACCTTCTTATTGACGATGAAACACAGAAATTGCATCGGAATTAAATACAAAATGCACAATGCCGACTAATGTACAAGAAGACTGACTCTTCCGACAGTCTATGTTTAGAACCATTCCTGTGACACTAGTTATAGATTCCGGTGCTTCACTCCAGGTTAACTGTATCCCTCTGACCTTCTTATTGACAATGAAACACAGAAATTGCATCGGAATTAAATACAAAAGCACAATGCCGACTTAAGTACAAGCAGACTGATTCTTCTTACTGTCTATGTTTTGAACCATCCCTGTGACACTAGTTATAGATTCCGATGCTTCACTCCAGGTTTACTGTATCCCTATGACCTTCTTATTGACGATGAAACACAGAAATTGCATTGGAATTAAATACAATAGGCACAATGCCGACTTAAGTACAAGAAGACTGACTCTTCTTACTGTCTATGTTTTAAACCATTCCTGTGACACTAGTCATAGATTCCGATGCTTCACTTCAGGTTTACTGTATCCCTTGGACCATCTTATTGACGATGAAACACAGAAATTGCATCGGAATTGAATACAAAAGGCACAATACCGACTTAAGTACAAGAGGACTGACTCTTCTTACAGTCTATGTTTTGAACCATTCCTGTGGCACTACGTATAGATTCCAGTGCTACACTCCAGGTTTACTGTATCCCTTGGACCTTCTTACTGACGATGAAACACAGAAATTGCATCGGAAATAAATACAAAAGGCACAATGCCGACTTAAGTACAAGAAGACTGACTCTTCTTACTGTCTATGTTTTGACCCATTCCTGTGACACTAGTTATAGACTCCGATGCTTCACATCAGGTTTATGTATCTCTCTGACCTTCCTATTGACGATGAAACACAGAAATTGCATCGGAATTAAATAAAAAAGGCACAAAGCCGACTTAAGTACATGTAGACCGACTTTTCCCACTGTCTATGATTTGAACCATTCCTGTGCCACTTGTTATGGATTCCGATCGTTCATTTCTGGTTTACTGTATCCCTTGGACCTTCTTATTGACGATGAAACACAGATATTGCATCGGAATTAAATACAAAAGGCACAATGCCGAATTAGGTACAAGAAGGCTGACTCTTCCAACTGTCTATGTTTTGAACCATTCCTGTGACACTAGTTATGGATTCCGATGCTTCACTTCAGGTTTGTTGTATACCTCTGACCGTCTTATTGACAAAGAAACACAGAAATTGCATCGGAATTAAATAGAAAAGGCACAATGCCGACTTAAGTACTAGAAGACTGACTCTTCCTACTGTCTATGTTTTGAACCATTCCTGTGACACGAGTTATAGATTCCGATGCTTCACTCCAGGTTTACTGTATCCCTTGGACCTTCTTATTGACGATAAAGCACAGAAATTGCTTCGGAATTAAATACAAAAGGCACAATGCCGACTAATGTACAAGAAGACTGACTCTTCCGACAGTCTATGTTTACAACCATTCCTGTGACACTAGTTAGAGATTCCGGTGCTTTACTCCAGGTTTACTGTATCCCTCTGACCTTCTTATTGACGATGAAACACAGAAATTGCATCGGAAGTAAATACAAAAGGCACAATGCCGACTTAAGTACAAGAAGACTGACTCTTCTTACTGTCTTTGTTTTGAACCATTCCTGTGACACTAGTTATAGATTCCGATGCTACAATTCAGGTCTACTGTATCCCTTGGACCTACTTATTGACGATGAAACACAGAAATTGCATCGGAATTAAATACAATACGCACAATGCAGACTTAAGTACAAGAAGACTGACACTTCTTACTGACTATGTTTTGAACTGTTGTTGTGACACTAGTTATAGATTCCGATGCTTCACATCAGATTTACTGTATCCCTCTGACCGTCTTATTGACGATGAAACACAGAAATTGCATCGGAATTAAATAGAAAAGGCACAATGCCGACTTAAGTACTAGAAGACTGACTCTTCCTACTGTCTATGTTATGAACCATTCCTGTGACACTAGTTATAGATTCCGGTCCTTCACTCCAGGTTTACTGTATACCTTGGACCTTCTTATTGACGATGAAACACAGAAATGGCATCGGAATTAAATACAAAAGGCACAATGCCGACTAATGTACAAGAAGACTGACTCTTCCGACAGACTATGTTTAGAACCATTCCTGTGACACTAGTTATAGATTCCGGTGCTTCACTCCAGGTTTACTGTATCCCTTGGACCTTCTTATTGACGATGAAACACAGAAATTGCATCAGAATTAAATAGAAAAGGCACAATGATGACTTAAGTACAAGAAGACTGACTCTTATTACTGTATATGTTTTCAACCATTCCTGTGACTCTAGTTATAGATTCCGATGCTTCACTTCAGGTTTACTGTATCCCTCTGACCTTCGTATTGACGATGAAACACAGCAATTGGATCGGAATTAAATACAAAAGGCACAATGCCGACTTAAGTACAAGAAGACTGACTCTTCTTACTGTCTATGTTTTGAACCATTCCTGTGACACTAGTTATAGATTCCGATGCTACAATTCAGGTCTACTGCATCCCTTGGACGTTCTTATTGACGATGAAACACAGATATTGCATCGGAATTAAATACAATAGGCACCAAGCAGACTTAAGTACAAGAAGACTGACTCCTCTTACTGACTATGTTTTGAACTATTCCTGTGACACCAGTTATAGATTCCGATGCTTCACATCAGATTTACTGTATCCCTCTGACCAACTTATTGACGATGAAACACAGAAATTGAATCGGAATTAAATTCGAAAGGCACAATGCCGACTTAAGTACATGTAGAGTGACTTTTCCTACTGTCTATGTTTTGAACCATGCCTGTGACACTAGTTATGGATTCCGATGCTGCACGTCAGGTTTACTGTATCCCTCTGACCTTCTTATTGACGATGAAACACAGAAATTGCATCGGAATTAAATACAAAAGGCACAATGCCCACTTAAGTACAAGAAGACTGACACTTCTTACTGACTATGTTTTGAACTGTTGTTGTGACACTAGTTATAGATTCCGATGTGTCACATCAGATTTACTGTATCCCTCTGACCGTCTTATTGACGATGAAACACAGAAATTGCATCGGAATTAAATACAAAAGCCACAATGCCGACTTAAGTACATGTAGACTGACTTTTCCTACAGTCTATGTTTTGAACCATTCCTGTGACACTAGTTATAGATTACGATGGTTCATTTCAGGTTTACTATATCCCTTGGACCTTCTTATTGACGATGAAACACAGAAATTGCATCGGAATGAAATAGAAAAGGCACAATGCTGACTTAACTACAAGAAGACTTACACTTCTTTCCGACTATGCTTTGAACCATTCCTGTGACACTAGTTATAGATTCCGATGCTTAACTTCAGGATTACTGTATCCCTTGACCTTCTTATTGACGATGAAACACAGAAATTGCATCGGAATTATATACAAAAGGCTCAATGCTGAATTAAGTACAAGAAGTCTGACTCTTCTTACTGTCATTGTTTGAACCAATCCTGTGGCATTAGTTGTAGGGTCTGATGCTTCACTCCAGGTTTACTGTATCCCTTGGACCTTCTTATTGACGATGTAACACAGAAATTGCATCGGAATTAAAGACAAAAGGCACAATGCCGACCTCAGTAAAAGGAGTCTGACTCTTCTTACTGTCTGTGTTTTGAACCATTCCTGTGACACTAGTTATAGTTTCCGATGCTTCACTTCCCGTTTACTGTATCCCTTTGGCCTTCTTATTGGCGATGTAACACAGAAATTGCATCGGAATTAAATAGAAAAGGCACAATGCCGACTTATGTACAAGAATACTGACTCATCTTACTGTCTATGTTTTGAACCGTCACTGTGACACTAGTTATAGATTCCGATGCTTCACTCCAGGTTTACTGTATCCGTTGGACCTTCTTATTGACGATGAAACACAGAAATTGCATCGGAATTAAATACAAAAGGCACAATGACGACTAAAGTACAAGAAGACTGATTATTCTTACAGTCTATGTTTGAACCATCCCAGTGACACTAGTTATAGATTCCGATGCTTCACTCCAGGTTTACTGTATTCCTATGACCTTCTTATTGACGATGAAACACATAAATTGCATCGGAATTAAATACAATAGGCACAATGCCGACTTAAGTTCAAGAAGACTGACTCTTCCTACTGTCTATGTTTTGAACCATTCCTGTGACACTAGTCATAGATTCCGATGAATCACTTCAGCTTTACTGTATCCCTTGGACCCTCCTATTGACGATGAAACACAGAAATTGCATCGGAATTAAATACAAAAGGCACAATACCGACTTAAGTACAAGAGGACTGACTCTTCTTACTGACTATGTTTGAACCATTCCTGTGACACTAGTCATAGATTCCGATGCTTATCTTCAGGATTCCTGTATCCCTCTGACCTTCTTATTGACGATGAAACACAGAAACTGCATCGGAATTAAATACAAAAGGCACAATGCCGACTAAAGTACAAGAAGACTGACTCTTCTGACAGTCTATGTTTTGAACCATTCCTGTGGCACTAGTTATAGATTCCGGTGCTACACTTCAGGTTTACTGTATCCCTTGGACCTTCTTACTGACGATGAAACACAGAAATTGCATCGGAAATAAATACAAAAGGCACAATGCCGACTTAAGTACAAGAAGACTGACTCTTCTTACTGACTATGTTTTGAACCATTCCTGTGACACTAGTCATAGATTCCGATGCTTATCTTCAGGATTCCTGTATCCCTCTGACCTTCTTATTGACGATGAAACACAGAAACTGCATCGGAATTAAATACAATAGGCACAATGCCGACTAAAGTACAAGAAGACTGACTCTTCTGACAGTCTATGTTTTTGAATCATTCCTGTGACACTAGTTATAGATTCCGATGCTTCACTTCAGGTTTATGTATCCCTCTGACCTACCTATTGACGATGAAACACAGAAATTGCATCGGAATTAAATACAAAAGGCACAATGCCGACTTAAGAACATGTAGACTGACTTATCCTACTGTCTATGATTTGAACCATTCCTGTGACACTTGTTATGGATTCCGATCGGTCATTTCAGGTTTACTGTATCCCTTGGACCTTTTTATTGACGATGAAAAACAGATATTGCATCGGAATTAAATACAAAAGTCACAACGCCGAATTAAGTACAAGAAGGCTGACTCTTCCAACTGTCTATGTTTTGAACCATTCCTGTGCCACTAGTTATAGATTCCGATGCTTCACTTCAGGTTTACTGTATACCTCTGACAGTCTTATTGACAATGAAACACAGAAATTGCATCGGAATTAAATAGAAAAGGCACAATGCCGACTTAAGTACTAGAAGACTGACTCTTCCTACTGTCTATGCTTTGAACCATTCCTGTGACACTAGTTATAGATTCCGATGCTTCACTCCAGGTTTACTGTATCTCTTGGACCTTCTTATTGACGATGAAACACAGAAATTGCATCGGAATTAAATACAAAAGGCACAATGCCGACTAATGTACAAGAAGACTGACTCTTCCGACAGTCTATGTTTAGAACCATTCCTGTGACACTAGTTATAGATTCCGGTGCTTCACTCCAGGTTTACTGCATCCCTCTGACCTTCTTATTGACGATGAAACACAGAAATTGCATCGGAATTAAATACAAAAGCACAATGCCGACATAAGTACAAGCAGACTGATTCTTCTTACTGTCTATGTTTTGAACCATCCCTGTGACACTAGTTATAGATTCCGATGCTTCACTCCAGGTTTACTGTATCTCTATGACCTTCTTATTGACGATGAAACACAGAAATTGCATTGGAATTAAATACAATAGGCCCAATGCCGACTTAAGTACAAGAAGACTGACTCTTCTTATTGTCTATGTTTTAAACCATTCCTGTGACACTAGTCATAGATTCCGATGCTTCACTTCAGGTTTACTGTATCCCTTGGACCCTCTTATTGACGATGAAACACAGAAATTGCACCGGAATTGAATACAAAAGGCACAATACCGACTTAAGTACAAGAGGACTGACTCTTCTTACAGTCTATGTTTTGAACCATTCCTGTGGCACTACGTATAGATTCCAGTGCTACACTCCAGGTTTACTGTATCCCTTGGACCTTCTTACCGACGATGAAACACAGAAATTGCATCGGAAATAAATACAAAAGGCACAATGCCGACTTAAGTACAAGAAGACTGACTCTTCTTACTGTCTATGTTTTGACCCTTTCCTGTGACACTAGTTATAGACTCCGATGCTTCACATCAGGTTTATGTATCCCTCTGACCTTCCTATTGACGATGAAACACAGAAATTGCATCGGAATTAAATAAAAAAGGCACAAAGCCGACTTAAGTACATGTAGACCGACTTTTCCCACTGTCTATGATTTGAACCATTCCTGTGCCACTTGTTATGGATTCCGATCATTCATTTCAGATTTACTGTATCCCTTGGACCTTCTTATTGACGATGAAACACAGAAATGGCATCGGAATTAAATACAAAAGGCACAATGCCGACTAATGTACAAGAAGACTGACTCTTCCGACAGACTATGTTTAGAACCATTCCTGTGACACTAGTTATAGATTCCGGTGCTTCACTCCAGGTTTACTGTATCCCTTGGACCTTCTTATTGACGATGAAACACAGAAATTGCATCAGAATTAAATAGAAAAGGCACAATGATGACTTAAGTACAAGAAGACTGACTCTTATTACTGTATATGTTTTGAACCATTCCTGTGACTCTAGTTATAGATTCCGATGCTTCACTTCAGGTTTACTGTATCCCTCTGACCTTCGTATTGACGATGAAACACAGCAATTGGATCGGAATTAAATACAAAAGGCACAATGCCGACTTAAGTACAAGAAGACTGACTCTTCTTACTGTCTATGTTTTGAACCATTCCTGTGACACTAGTTATAGATTCCGATGCTACAATTCAGGTCTACTGCATCCCTTGGACGTTCTTATTGACGATGAAACACAGATATTGCATCGGAATTAAATACAATAGGCACCAAGCAGACTTAAGTACAAGAAGACTGACTCCTCTTACTGACTATGTTTTGAACTATTCCTGTGACACCAGTTATAGATTCCGATGCTTCACATCAGATTTACTGTATCCCTCTGACCAACTTATTGACGATGAAACACAGAAATTGAATCGGAATTAAATTCGAAAGGCACAATGCCGACTTAAGTACATGTAGACTGACTTTTCCTACTGTCTATGTTTTGAACCATGCCTGTGACACTAGTTATGGATTCCGATGCTGCACGTCAGGTTTACTGTATCCCTCTGACCATCTTATTGACGATGAAACACAGAAATTGCATCGGAATTAAATACAAAAGGCACAATGCCCACTTAAGTACAAGAAGACTGACACTTCTTACTGACTATGTTTTGAACTGTTGTTGTGACACTAGTTATAGATTCCGATGTGTCACATCAGATTTACTGTATCCCTCTGACCGTCTTATTGACGATGAAACACAGAAATTGCATCGGAATTAAATACAAAAGCCACAATGCCGACTTAAGTACATGTAGACTGACTTTTCCTACAGTCTATGTTTTGAACCATTCCTGTGACACTAGTTATAGATTACGATGGTTCATTTCAGGTTTACTATATCCCTTGGACCTTCTTATTGACGATGAAACACAGAAATTGCATCGGAATGAAATAGAAAAGGCACAATGCTGACTTAACTACAAGAAGACTTACACTTCTTTCCGACTATGCTTTGAACCATTCCTGTGACACTAGTTATAGATTCCGATGCTTAACTTCAGGATTACTGTATCCCTTGACCTTCTTATTGACGATGAAACACAGAAATTGCATCGGAATTATATACAAAAGGCTCAATGCTGAATTAAGTACAAGAAGTCTGACTCTTCTTACTGTCATTGTTTGAACCAATCCTGTGGCATTAGTTGTAGGGTCTGATGCTTCACTCCAGGTTTACTGTATCCCTTGGACCTTCTTATTGACGATGTAACACAGAAATTGCATCGGAATTAAAGACAAAAGGCACAATGCCGACCTCAGTAAAAGGAGTCTGACTCTTCTTACTGTCTGTGTTTTGAACCATTCCTGTGACACTAGTTATAGTTTCCGATGCTTCACTTCCCGTTTACTGTATCCCTTTGGCCTTCTTATTGGCGATGTAACACAGAAATTGCATCGGAATTAAATAGAAAAGGCACAATGCCGACTTATGTACAAGAATACTGACTCATCTTACTGTCTATGTTTTGAACCGTCACTGTGACACTAGTTATAGATTCCGATGCTTCACTCCAGGTTTACTGTATCCGTTGGACCTTCTTATTGACGATGAAACACAGAAATTGCATCGGAATTAAATACAAAAGGCACAATGACGACTAAAGTACAAGAAGACTGATTATTCTTACAGTCTATGTTTGAACCATCCCAGTGACACTAGTTATAGATTCCGATGCTTCACTCCAGGTTTACTGTATTCCTATGACCTTCTTATTGACGATGAAACACATAAATTGCATCGGAATTAAATACAATAGGCACAATGCCGACTTAAGTTCAAGAAGACTGACTCTTCCTACTGTCTATGTTTTGAACCATTCCTGTGACACTAGTCATAGATTCCGATGAATCACTTCAGCTTTACTGTATCCCTTGGACCCTCCTATTGACGATGAAACACAGAAATTGCATCGGAATTAAATACAAAAGGCACAATACCGACTTAAGTACAAGAGGACTGACTCTTCTTACTGACTATGTTTTGAACCATTCCTGTGACACTAGTCATAGATTCCGATGCTTATCTTCAGGATTCCTGTATCCCTCTGACCTTCTTATTGACGATGAAACACAGAAACTGCATCGGAATTAAATACAAAAGGCACAATGCCGACTAAAGTACAAGAAGACTGACTCTTCTGACAGTCTATGTTTTGAACCATTCCTGTGGCACTAGTTATAGATTCCGGTGCTACACTTCAGGTTTACTGTATCCCTTGGACCTTCTTACTGACGATGAAACACAGAAATTGCATCGGAAATAAATACAAAAGGCACAATGCCGACTTAAGTACAAGAAGACTGACTCTTCTTACTGACTATATTTTGAACCATTCCTGTGACACTAGTCATAGATTCCGATGCTTATCTTCAGGATTCCTGTATCCCTCTGACCTTCTTATTGACGATGAAACACAGAAATTGCATCGGAATTAAATACAATAGGCACAATGCCGACTAAAGTACAAGAAGACTGACTCTTCTGACAGTCTATGTTTTTGAATCATTCCTGTGACACTAGTTATAGATTCCGATGCTTCACTTCAGGTTTATGTATCCCTCTGACCTACCTATTGACGATGAAACACAGAAATTGCATCGGAATTAAATACAAAAGGCACAATGCCGACTTAAGAACATGTAGACTGACTTATCCTACTGTCTATGATTTGAACCATTCCTGTGACACTTGTTATGGATTCCGATCGGTCATTTCAGGTTTACTGTATCCCTTGGACCTTTTTATTGACGATGAAAAACAGATATTGCATCGGAATTAAATTCAAAAGTCACAACGCCGAATTAAGTACAAGAAGGCTGACTCTTCCAACTGTCTATGTTTTGAACCATTCCTGTGCCACTAGTTATAGATTCCGATGCTTCACTTCAGGTTTACTGTATACCTCTGACAGTCTTATTGACAATGAAACACAGAAATTGCATCGGAATTAAATAGAAAAGGCACAATGCCGACTTAAGTACTAGAAGACTGACTCTTCCTACTGTCTATGCTTTGAACCATTCCTGTGACACTAGTTATAGATTCCGATGCTTCACTCCAGGTTTACTGTATCTCTTGGACCTTCTTATTGACGATGAAACACAGAAATTGCATCGGAATTAAATACAAAAGGCACAATGCCGACTAATGTACAAGAAGACTGACTCTTCCGACAGTCTATGTTTAGAACCATTCCTGTGACACTAGTTATAGATTCCGGTGCTTCACTCCAGGTTTACTGCATCCCTCTGACCTTCTTATTGACGATGAAACACAGAAATTGCATCGGAATTAAATACAAAAGCACAATGCCGACATAAGTACAAGCAGACTGATTCTTCTTACTGTCTATGTTTTGAACCATCCCTGTGACACTAGTTATAGATTCCGATGCTTCACTCCAGGTTTACTGTATCTCTATGACCTTCTTATTGACGATGAAACACAGAAATTGCATTGGAATTAAATACAATAGGCACAATGCCGACTTAAGTACAAGAAGACTGACTCTTCTTATTGTCTATGTTTTAAACCATTCCTGTGACACTAGTCATAGATTCCGATGCTTCACTTCAGGTTTACTGTATCCCTTGGACCCTCTTATTGACGATGAAACACAGAAATTGCACCGGAATTGAATACAAAAGGCACAATACTGACTTAAGTACAAGAGGACTGACTCTTCTTACAGTCTATGTTTTGAACCATTCCTGTGGCACTACGTATAGATTCCAGTGCTACACTCCAGGTTTACTGTATCCCTTGGACCTTCTTACCGACGATGAAACACAGAAATTGCATCGGAAATAAATACAAAAGGCACAATGCCGACTTAAGTACAAGAAGACTGACTCTTCTTACTGTCTATGTTTTGACCCTTTCCTGTGACACTAGTTATAGACTCCGATGCTTCACATCAGGTTTATGTATCCCTCTGACCTTCCTATTGACGATGAAACACAGAAATTGCATCGGAATTAAATAAAAAAGGCACAAAGCCGACTTAAGTACATGTAGACCGACTTTTCCCACTGTCTATGATTTGAACCATTCCTGTGCCACTTGTTATGGATTCCGATCATTCATTTCAGATTTACTGTATCCCTTGGACCTTCTTATTGACGATGAAACACAGATATTGCATCGGAATTAAATACAAAAGGCACAATGCCGAATTAAGTACAAGAAGGCTGACTCTTCCAACTGTCTATGTTTTGAACCATTCCTGTGCCACTAGTTATAGATTCCGATGCTTCACTTCAGGTTTGTTGTATACCTCTGACCGTCGTATTGACAAAGAAACACAGAAATTGCATCGGAATGAAATAGAAAAGGCACAATGCCGACTTTAGTACTAGAAGACTGACTCTTCCTACTGTCTATGATTTGAACCATTCCTGTGACACGAGTTATAGATTCCGATGCTTCACTCCAGGTTTACTGTACCCCTTGGACCTTCTTATTGACGATGAAGCACAGAAATTGGTTAGGAATTAAATACAAAAGGCAAAATGCCGACTAATGTACAAGAAGAGTGACACTTCCGACAGTCTATGTTTAGAACCATTCCTGCGACACTAGCTAGAGATTCCGGTGCTTTACTCCAGGTTTACTGTATCCCTCTGACCTTCTTATTGACGATGAAACACAGAAATTATATCGGAATTAAATACAATAGGCACAATGCCGACTTAAGTACAAGAAGACTGACTCTTCCTACTGTCTATGTTTTGAACCATTCCTGTGACACTAGTCATAGATTCCGATGAATCACTTCAGCTTTACTGTATCCCTTGGACCCTCCTATTGACGATGAAACACAGAAATTGCATCGGAATTAAATACAAAAGGCACAATACCGACTTAAGTACAAGAGGACTGACTCTTCTTACTGACTATGTTTTGAACCATTCCTGTGACACTAGTCATAGATTCCGATGCTTATCTTCAGGATTCCTGTATCCCTCTGACCTTCTTATTGACGATGAAACACAGAAACTGCATCGGAATTAAATACAAAAGGCACAATGCCGACTAAAGTACAAGAAGACTGACTCTTCTGACAGTCTATGTTTTGAACCATTCCTGTGGCACTAGTTATAGATTCCGGTGCTACACTTCAGGTTTACTGTATCCCTTGGACCTTCTTACTGACGATGAAACACAGAAATTGCATCGGAAATAAATACAAAAGGCACAATGCCGACTTAAGTACAAGAAGACTGACTCTTCTTACTGACTATGTTTTGAACCATTCCTGTGACACTAGTCATAGATTCCGATGCTTATCTTCAGGATTCCTGTATCCCTCTGACCTTCTTATTGACGATGAAACACAGAAACTGCATCGGAATTAAATACAAAAGGCACAATGCCGACTAAAGAACAAGAAGACTGACTCTTCTGACAGTCTATGTTTTTGAATCATTCCTGTGACACTAGTTATAGATTCCGATGCTTCACTTCAGGTTTATGTATCCCTCTGACCTACCTATTGACGATGAAACACAGAAATTGCATCGGAATTAAATACAAAAGGCACAATGCCGACTTAAGAACATGTAGACTGACTTATCCTACTGTCTATGATTTGAACCATTCCTGTGACACTTGTTATGGATTCCGATCGGTCATTTCAGGTTTACTGTATCCCTTGGACCTTTTTATTGACGATGAAAAACAGATATTGCATCGGAATTAAATACAAAAGACACAACGCCGAATTAAGTACAAGAAGGCTGACTCTTCCAACTGTCTATGTTTTGAACCATTCCTGTGCCACTAGTTATAGATTCCGATGCTTCACTTCAGGTTTACTGTATACCTCTGACAGTCTTATTGACAATGAAACACAGAATTTGCATCGGAATTAAATAGAAAAGGCACAATGCCGACTTAAGTACTAGAAGACTGACTCTTCCTACTGTCTATGCTTTGAACCATTCCTGTGACACTAGTTATAGATTCCGATGCTTCACTCCAGGTTTACTGTATCCCTTGGACCTTCTTATTGACGATGAAACACAGAAATTGCATCGGAATTAAATACAAAAGGCACAATGCCGACTAATGTACAAGAAGACTGACTCTTCCGACAGTCTATGTTTAGAACCATTCCTGTGACACTAGTTATAGATTCCGGTGCTTCACTCCAGGTTTACTGCATCCCTCTGACTTTCTTATTGACGGTGAAACACAGAAATTGCATCGGAATTAAATACAAAAGCACAATGCCGACTTAAGTACAAGCAGACTGATTCTTCTTACTGTCTATGTTTTGAACCATCCCTGTGACACTAGTTATAGATTCCGATGCTTCACTCCAGGTTTACTGTATCTCTATGACCTTCTTATTGACGATGAAACACAGAAATTGCATTGGAATTAAATACAATAGGCACAATGCCGACTTAAGTACAAGAAGACTGACTCTTCTTATTGTCTATGTTTTAAACCATTCCTGTGACACTAGTCATAGATTCCGATGCTTCACTTCAGGTTTACTGTATCCCTTGGACCCTCTTATTGACGATGAAACACAGAAATTGCACCGGAATTGAATACAAAAGGCACAATACCGACTTAAGTACAAGAGGACTGACTCTTCTTACAGTCTATGTTTTGAACCAATCCTGTGGCACTACGTATAGATTCCAGTGCTACACTCCAGGTTTACTGTATCCCTTGGACCTTCTTACTGACGATGAAACACAGAAATTGCATCGGAAATAAATACAAAAGGCACAATGCCGACTTAAGTACAAGAAGACTGACTCTTCTTACTGTCTATGTTTTGACCCTTTCCTGTGACACTAGTTATAGACTCCGATGCTTCACATCAGGTTTATGTATCCCTCTGACCTTCCTATTGACGATGAAACACAGAAATTGCATCGGAATTAAATAAAAAAGGCACAAAGCCGACTTAAGTACATGTAGACCGACTTTTCCCACTGTCTATGATTTGAACCATTCCTGTGCCACTTGTTATGGATTCCGATCATTCATTTCAGATTTACTGTATCCCTTGGACCTTCTTATTGACGATGAAACACAGATATTGCATCGGAATTAAATACAAAAGGCACAATGCCGAATTAAGTACAAGAAGGCTGACTCTTCAAACTGTCTATGTTTTGAACCATTCCTGTGCCACTAGTTATAGATTCCGATGCTTCACTTCAGGTTTGTTGTATACCTCTGACCGTCTTATTGACAAAGAAACACAGAAATTGCATCGGAATGAAATAGAAAAGGCACAATGCCGACTTTAGTACTAGAAGACTGACTCTTCCTACTGTCTATGTTTTGAACCATTCCTGTGACACGAGTTATAGATTCCGATGCTTCACTCCAGGTTTACTGTATCCCTTGGACCTTCTTATTGACGATGAAGCACAGAAATTGGTTAGGAATTAAATACAAAAGGCACAATGCCGACTAATGTACAAGAAGACTGACTCTTCCGACAGTCTATGTTTAGAACCATTCCTGCGACACTAGTTAGAGATTCCGGTGCTTTACTCCAGGTTTACTGTATCCCTCTGACCTTCTTATTGACGATGAAACACAGAAATTGCATCGGAAGTAAATACAAAAGGCACAATGCCGACTTAAGTACAAGAAGACTGACTCTTCTTACTGTCTTTGTTTTGTACCATTCCTGTGACACTAGTTATAGATTCCGATGCTACAATTCAGGTCTACTGTATCCCTTGGACCTACTTATTGACGATGAAACACAGAAATTGCATCGGAATTAAATACAATAGGCACAAAGCAGACTTAAGTACAAGAAGACTGACTCTTCTTACTGACTATGTTTTGAACTATTCCTGTGACACTAGTTATAGATTCCGATGCTTCACATCAGATTTACTGTATCCCTCTGACTATCTTATTGACGATGAAACTCAGAAATTGTATCGGAATTAAATACAAAAGGCACAATGCCGACTTAAGTACATGTAGACTGACTTTTCCTACTGTCTGTGTTTTGAACCATGCCTGTGACACTACTTATAGATTCCGATGCTTCACTAAAGGTTTACTGTATCCCTCTGACTTTCTTATTGACGATGAAACTCAGAAATTTCATCGGAATTAAATACAAAAGGCACAATGCCGACTTAAGTACAAGAAGACTGACTCTTCTTACTGTCTATGTTTTGACCCTTTCCTGTGACACTAGTTATAGACTCCGATGCTTCACATCAGGTTTATGTATCCCTCTGACCTTCCTATTGACGATGAAACACAGAAATTGCATCGGAATTAAATAAAAAAGGCACAAAGCCGACTTAAGTACATGTAGACCGACTTTTCCCACTGTCTATGATTTGAACCATTCCTGTGCCACTTGTTATGGATTCCGATCATTCATTTCAGATTTACTGTATCCCTTGGACCTTCTTATTGACGATGAAACACAGATATTGCATCGGAATTAAATACAAAAGGCACAATGCCGAATTAAGTACAAGAAGGCTGACTCTTCCAACTGTCTATGTTTTGAACCATTCCTGTGCCACTAGTTATAGATTCCGATGCTTCACTTCAGGTTTGTTGTATACCTCTGACCGTCTTATTGACAAAGAAACACAGAAATTGCATCGGAATGAAATAGAAAAGGCACAATGCCGACTTTAGTACTAGAAGACTGACTCTTCCTACTGTCTATGTTTTGAACCATTCCTGTGACACGAGTTATAGATTCCGATGCTTCACTCCAGGTTTACTGTATCCCTTGGACCTTCTTATTGACGATGAAGCACAGAAATTGGTTAGGAATTAAATACAAAAGGCACAATGCCGAC